>NC_048227.1:96467721-96484463 GCF_002007445.2 Ailuropoda melanoleuca | reverse complement strand
CGGGAGTCAGATAAAACATTTAATTAGAGATATAGTCATCTATTTGTAGGGAATTTATAGGGGAGAGTCTAGAGAGAGGGAAATTTTCAGCTAAAAAGCTTCAGAAATAGGCATAGGGTCCTCTTGAGTTTTTGCGGGGAACTAGGCCGTGAATGCATAAGGTAAAATTCCGCAAAATCAAGCAAGAAGGAGGCAAATGTAGCAAGAAACAGCTCCCAGGGCTTACAGACAGGCAGGAGGCTACTCAAGCTCCAACCAGCCAGAGTAGAGGATAGTCCACAGTAATCAGCTGGCACATCTTGTGGGGACCCTGGTGGGGTCAGGCCTTAGTAGGAGAGCTGAACTGCACTTGGAGTAAGGACTCTTCTATACCTACTAGCAAAGCTTTCAAAGGGGCCTTCAATGGATCGTGCCAATCTGCAAGCAGCTTACTGGCCTGCCAGAACAAAGTCCAACTACCATTCACAGAAGAAAACGAAATTCCTTCTTTAAATATGTGAGTGGATTAAGCAACTATTTGGGCCTTATTTTGGGGAGAAGTTTTGAAGTTATGAATTCTCTGCTTTCGTAATTACAGGCATGTTTAGATTTTCTGTTTCTTGTTCTCCTGTCTTTCAAGGAATTAGTCCATTTGATCTAAGCTGTCCATCATTGGCATAAAGTTGTTGATGGAATTCCCTTATTCTTTTATTATCTATAGGATCTGGGGCGCCTGGGTGGCTCAGTCGTTAGGCGGCTGCCTTCAGCTCAGGGCGTGATCCCGGAGTCCTGGGATCAAGCCCCACATCAGGCTCCTCTGCTGTGAGCCTGCTTCTTCTTCTCCCACTCCCCCTGCTTGTGTTCCCTCTCTCGCTGGCTGTCTCTCTGTCAAATAAATAAAATGTTTTTTAAAAAAAAAACTCTCTATAGGATCTGTCATGATATCCCTTTTTTTCATTCTTGATATTGGCAATTTTCTTCTCTCTTTCTTTGTGGACTTGAATTATGTCAGTTCACCAACCCCCACATTCAGGGACGTTTTGGTCATTTCCAGTCTTTTATTACTGTAAATTATGTTTTAATGTATGACCATGTGCACTTGTGGTTTCATATTTACAGAGATGAATCTTCATGGTAGATTCTTGGAAGTGAGCTTGGCTAGATCAAAGGGCAAATACGTATGTACTTTTGTTAGACATTGCCAAATTTCCGTCCATAATGGCTGAACCATTTTGTTTTCCCTCCAGCAGCTTATGGAAAGTCACTCTTTACAGCTTTCTGACAAGATATGTTGTCAAGCTTTTGATTCATAAATCTGATATTTGAATAGCGGTATATCAAGGTAATATAATTTGTATTTACTTAAGTTTTCTCACATTAAAGTACAATTATACACTTCTTTCTAGTGAGCCATCTACATACATCTTTTGTCCACTTTTTATTAGGTTTTTGGTCTTCCTTCTGTTTAAAAGAGCTCTTTAGATGGGCAAATTATAACCATGCCCAGACCAAATACTCTCTGATAGTCTTCACACCTCTTGGTATTTGTACTCTGCAAGTTGTCGTAGTTGCTTCTTCCTATGGAAATTAACCCTCTAAGTTATAAATTAAAAAAAAAAANTTTGAATAGTGGTATATCAAGGTAATATAATTTGTATTTAAGTTTTCTCACATTAAAGTACAATTATACACTTCTTTCTAGTGAGCCATCTACATACATCTTTTGTCCACTTTTTATTAGGTTTTTGGTCTTCCTTCTGTTTAAAAGAGCTCTTTAGATGGGCAAATTATAACCATGCCCAGACCAAATACTCTCTGATAGTCTTCACACCTCTTGGTATTTGTACTCTGCAAGTTGTCGTAGTTGCTTCTTCCTATGGAAATTAACCCTCTAAGTTATAAATTAAAAAAAAAAAAATTCTTCCGGTTTAGCATGTCTATTGATTATGGTTATGGTGGTGTTATTTTTGTTTTGTTTTGTTTCTTGCCATGTAAAGTCTTTTATTTTTTTCTAAAATTTGATCATGGTTTGCAAGATTTTCCCTTCTCCCAGATTATAAAGGAGTTCACCCATATTGTCTTGTAATACTTGTATATTTTCAATGTTTGCGTCTAGGTCTGGAATATACTTAGAGTATATTCTGGTATATAGTTGGAAGAGTCAATGAACATCTCTTTCTAAATAACTTCATTTCTTATAACACCATTTAAAAGAACCTTTTTCACTTTTATTCTGTACTAAATTTCCATTTTTTTTTTTGGTCTATAAATAGTAGTATCAATATTGAACTAGGTTTACCTGTGAATGACAAAGAAGAATGGAATTTTGCAAAACAAGGAATCAAATTATTTTTGGTTTATTTAAAGCTAGGTTACCTAATTTGAACTATGTACATTTTTTTTGTTTTCTTGAATTATGCAAATAATTTTTTAAATACAGCACAGAATAAAATGTAGGAGTTAATTTATTTATATCGTTACTTATTCACCATTTTGTAAATTCATGTTGTTGAAATAATCAGCCCAATTTTGGTCTCTATTCTGATCAGCCCCCAGGGCAGGACAGGTCATGGTTTCATGCTGAATTGCACTAACACAGAAGTGGATGATGGCCCCTGCCTCCTCAGGCTTCTTTCCTCTTAATAGTGTACTTTAAAAGGAAAACTCAAAGAATGGATTTTGCTTCCTTTCCCAAACTGAGGTTTCCATATGAAAGTCAAGCAATCAATCAACCAATAAACAATCTATCTTGGATACCAACCATAGACTGCTGTACATACAAAAATCCTTTTTAAAATATCACCAACACAATTAATGGTGAGACTGTGGATTGCTTACAACATCCAATTTACTAAGGCTACGGAGGAATTTCTAATAAACTGTATCCTGTTTGTAATATCTGTATACCTGGCAGCTGGGATGGCAGCCTTTTTCCTGCTAATTACAGAATTAAGGAAACGTTTTGTTTTTTTTTTTTTTTTCCATCTTACTCCATAGTCATTTCAATGTGTTAAATAGAGAGTTCCAAATATTTCTGACATCCATTCTGCTTTGACAGGGACCTGGGTAGTGAGGAAACTGTTGAGAATGAATAGTATTCTATATAACCTATTTTATGTGACTGGTTAAAACAAGGGAGGAAGAGCCAAACAAAATGAAGGGTATGGATTATTAGGAGGAATACTACTCAGGTGGAATCAATTTTGTCTGCCTTTTAAAACTCAGAAGCACTGACTTGGGATGGACAGACCACCGCTGACTTTGGGTTGTGCCGACCGGTGTGGAAATGAACAGCCAAGAGTCCGTTGTTACCCAACAAGCCACAGAAAACACTATCAGCTTTGGAAGTGGAAGATTGTGTAAATTTGTATCACAAATAGGGGTAGCTCTTTTCTTAGGAATAGTAAGGCTCATTTCCTCCTCAAGAATTCTTTTAAATGTTGGAAAAGATTTTCTTTTTATATTTCAAGAATGACATAAACACTTATCCTAGTAGTCTTAAAATCTATCTGAATTCTAACTCACCTCTTGAGGTAGGTCTGAATTTCATTTCTGCCTTATTTTAGGTCTGGATGACATGCTTAGCAACATTCAGTAAGGATCATTGAACTGAACCCCTTTCAGTACATTTTGTCATCAGTCAGTGAGAACACAGAATGCACATAAACGTGGGCCAACGGTGCAGCCATCGATGGTGGATAGCCACCATTTGTCCTTCTAGAATATTCTCCTCTCTTCTCCAGCCTCCTGTGTCCCAGGAGACTGATCAGTATGGCCTACATTGAAGGGTTTGGCCAATATGGAGCATGCCAGGAGGTCAAAGAGAAGGCAGAGGGGATGGGTGGGATATTTACTTCATGCACGGTCCCTTGAGCTGCCTGTTTCTCTTGATCTGCCTCAGATCACAGCCTTGGTTAGAAGGCCTCTCCCCACATAACCCTTTCTGCCCCAATCTCCTCATAAACATTTTCTCTCCTTGTACCTGCATGACTAGGAACCATAATGTCACTTATATTACCTGTTCTCCAGACTACTGCCTTGTCCCTTGGGATTTCCCTACTTCCTTTTGTCCCCCCACTCTCTCTAAACATGACTGTGCCATCAGTTACCTCCTGGGACCCTGACTGCTAAACCCTCTATGAAAATTTCACAGAATAGCCTAACTGTCACAGGCATGGCTGTGGCACCTCACGATAAGGCTGGAAAAGTAGCAGATGCTAATAACACTATCTCAAGTGGAACAAGCCTGTTTGGATAAAAAGCTAGGAACTGCCTCTTCTGGCAGGGCTTGAAGAGAACTGGAAGAGAGGGTGGAGCAGAATCGATGATTGCATAGGAGATGAGTGATACCTTTCCTTATGGTAATTGTAGTGAAATAACATTTACGTTGTTTTCTGAAATATTTTATTTTATTTATTTATTTTAAGATTTTATTTGAGAGAGAGAAGAGAAATAGCACAAGCAGGGGGGAGAGTCGGAGGGAGAGTGAGAAACAGGCTCCCCTGCTGAGCAGGGGGCCAGATGCGGGGCTCTAGGATCATGACCTGAGCCAAAAGCAGACGCTTAACCCACTGAGCCACCCAGGCGCCCCTCTGAAATATTTTAGAAGACCCTCAGGAGATGTATTTACAGTGAAGGGGATGCCCTTTTATTGCAAACCAACCTACGAACTTCCGCTGCACACCAACTTAATGAAAACTGATGGGCCATTAAAATGAAAGACAGGACACCATCTTTAAACTTACATGAGCTGTACAGAATAGGAATTGAATGTATGCATGTTCATTGATTTTCTGGATTTGTAAACCTTCAATTGCAAATCACGATCTTCATATTTTTAATTTTGTATCAGATATTTCACACTTCATATGAAATCAACACCAAGTATTATAAATTTATTTCTGTAAGGAACAAGTATTTCCAACAGGTATTTAAATACATGCTGACTTTTATAGGCTTCTTCCCAGAGTAGAATAATTTAACTCTGATGATTTCAAGTTCCTGTGGAAACAAACAGAAGTGTAGACAATCACAAGAGATTGACAAAGTCACGCATCGTGGATGGACTGAGCTACGCAGCCTTTCCAGAGCATCTGGGATATGCCCATTGCCTGGCAGAGAGATTTACATGAGGGCTGTTACTTCAGGCTCTGATCACTTCTTGGATCCTATCAGAGCTTTGCCCTAGAAATCTGTGCTAGGGCACATTGCCAAGAATTATTTAAAAAGAAAGAAGGATCATAGACTCTGGAGATAGGCAGGCTTAAGTTTAAACCTGTACTGGGTATTAGCTGGATACCAGGGACTAATCCCTCTGGTTTCAGTTTCTCTGTATTATAAAGTGGCAATATCTGCCTCACAGGTTTGTTTGGAGGGCTGCATGAGAACCTATGTAAAAACTGCTCAAAACATAAAAAAATAAAGATCTGGTTGAGTGTGTAATGGCACAGCCACTTTGGAAGACAGTTTGGCAGCTTCTGACAAAACTAACATATTCTTACCATATGATTCAGCAGCCACACTCCTTGGTATCTGCCCAAAGGAGCTGAAAACTTATATTGACATAAAAACCTGCACACGATGTTTATAGTAGCTTTATTCATAGTTGTCAAAACTTGGAAGCAACTGAGATGTCCTTCAGTAGATGAATGTATAAATAAACTGTGATACATCCAGACAGTGGAATATTATTCAGCTCTAAAAAAAAATGAGCTATGCAGCCATGAAAAGACAGAGAGGGACCTCAGATACGTATCTCTAAGTGAAAGAAGCCGATCTGGAATGGTTACTTACTGTATGGTTTGCCCTAGACACCATTCTGCAAGAGGCAGAACTGTGGGGACAGTGAAAAGATGAGTGGTCACCAGAGGTGGGGACTGAGGTGAGGGATGAATAGGCAAAGCACAGAGGATTTTTAGGGTAATGAAAGTTCTCTTACGCTATTACAACGATGGCTACATGTTATGACCCATTTGTCCAAAGCCATGAAATGTTCGACACTTAGAGTGAACCCTAAGGTAAACAGTGGACTTGGGGTGATTATGATGTGTCAGTGGAAGCTCATCATTCTGGTGAATGATGATAGTGGGGCAGATATGCCTGTGCGGGGGGTATATGGGAAATCTCTGTACCTCCCTCTCACTTCTGTTGTAAACCTAAAACTGCTCTTAAAAAAAAAAATTGCCTGAAAAATGTTTTTAAATAATTATCTGCATCCCACTTCTATTTAATTGTATGATCCATTTCTCTCTAACTCAGTAACACAATGTCAGAAGCCCTATTTCATGAGTGTGACTTTTGCTGAGACCTATAATAACTGCAGTGTGTTTTATTTTTTTAGGATTTTAATAGCTTATGAATTATGTGGAATAGAGCAATGTAGTAGCATTTTTTTCCAACAGCATGTGAATTGTTTACACTCTCCTAAGTATACTAATATTTCTATTCCTACACGACAAATCATTACCATGAGCATTAACTGAGCAGCTAATGACAGTAGGGCTCTGCCTTAGATACTGAAGATACATATAGTAATTTGACAGTACCCTTCTTTTCAAAACGTTCTTATAGAAAGGACAAAAGCATACAAATCAGTGTAATTACCATAAATTGAGAGCTCACCGTGTGCCCAGCACTGTGCTTATTACAAGGATATTTTCATTGAATCTCACACATTTTGGTGAATTATTAGTAATGTTATTATCCTGATTTCATAGTTGCATGACCTAGAGCTCAAAACGGTTAGGTAACTTGCTCACAGAGTAAGAGAGCTTTAATTTGGAAAATTTTCAGCTACTGCAATAGAGTATATTCTCCCTAACAATGCTAGTTCTGACATCGGTTCCAGACAATTAGGTGTTAGAACATTGCCGCTCATTGTGCAATCGCTTATGATTCCTGGGCTGGTTTGCAAAACATTTGTTATTGGTCCATAACAAAGTAAATAATGAAATCGAGAGTAAGCTTTTAGGAATGTTTAGAGCAAATTTGACAGAGTAATTTTATGTCTATGAAATCGAGTAGTAAAAACTAATTGGTGCTTTATATTGCATTCCCCCCCCCATTTTATTATTTCTTTTTATTGTGTTTGACCGAAGTATTGCTCCGTGGCTGATGGATAGTAAGGAGGGCACGTATTGCATGGTGCACTGGGTGTTAGACGCAAGTAATGAATCATGGAACTTTACATGGTGACTAACATAATATAATAAAAAATTATTATAAAAAAATAAATTTAAAAACAAAAAACAAAACAAGGGCACCTAGCTGGCTGAGTTAGTGGAGCAAACAAATCTTGACCTTGGGGTTGTCAGCACAAGCCCCACATGGAACCTAGAGCTTACTTACAAGGAAGGAAAGAAAGAGGGAGGGAGGGAGGGAAGGATGGAGTAACCTCTGTTAACATTAAAAGGAACAAAACAAAACAAAATAACACCCTAGTCCTTCACTACCAGTACTGTGAGAGTGGGATGGCAAAGGGTCAGAGATGAAGTAGGAATTATGACAGTGTCATGGCGGTGTGAATAGCTAATGATAATTGAGTACTTGCTATGTGCCCAAGACTGTGCTTAGTTTCTCTCTCTCGCTGCACACATAGATACACACACACCATATAAACCACATGTATACCATACACATATATATGTACACACATGTATAAATATATACATACAGTACCATATATGTGTATATAGACGTATTTCTTTGTAGAGAGTTACCATTTAATATCTTTACAACAACCCTGAAACTTTGAAATAGATATCTACCATGTCTGTTTTACCACATTATGTTCTGGATATTACTGCTAATATCTACTTCTTCCCCCAGAGTTATTCTTTGCTAAAAACCAAACCAATGGAGTTCCTCTCATTACCAGTGCTCTTTTGTGAATATATGAGGATGGAAAATAATTGTGCTTCCCCACCACCCCCGCCCCCCGCAAAAAAAATAAAACCTGCTGCTTTACTTCTTTTCCCTTTTCTGTATTTTAGAGGGTACTTAGTGGGAGGTTGGGAAGAGCTGTGTCAGGGGCTTCGGGACGGCCTTTATTCCCTCATCATGCTTAGCTTTTTTAGTGACTGCTGCCCACTCTTCCTGGAATGAGTAAAAATGTTTTGCTGTGTGAGTGAAGAGTGCTGACTGAATTGATTCCATCACTTGTGTACTTCCGGAAGTTTGGTGAATTCATTAAAAAAACAAATCAAGAAAATTGAGGTGAGGTGGTATACATTTTCTAAAAGGCCCCTTTTTTCTGAAAATGCAAATGTTGAAAGCAGAGTGAAGGGAAGTGTCTTGATTAAACAGACCTAATAACTTGCTGTAGGGAAAGGTCACCCTAAATCCTCTTCAGTGAATTTTTACCGTGGTTAGGACACATGCTGGCTTTTGAAAAAGTTTCCTGGTTACTGGATTGTATCTTTAAATGTTCTTTTTTTTATAGATGTCTATTAGTGTGAGACAATATATATGGAATGTAGCTTTGGAAAGAATAGACAGTATATTACCTCATATGCTGAATATATCTGAGGAGGTGGCCGAGTTAAGCTGTTCTTCAATACAGAAAGTATTAGGAAGCACAAGAGAGACTCAGAGGTAACCTACATTGGCTTCGTGGTGGAGAAAGATTTGAATCGCGTATGGGGACATTATGTTAAACACAAACATAAATGGGATATAGTTTGTGTTTTAGTTCTCTTCTGGCGATGCTTCCCTTTATTCCCATTTAATGTGTTTCAATAGACATCGCTCTGTATTGAATTTCCATAGCAATTATCCCTGTTTGTGTAACCATCTTAAATAATTATATGAATAATTACTATTAGGAGAAACAGTCTCTGGCATACCCTTTTCAAATGTGATTTTGTTTTCTCTACTGATTTTTTTTTTCTGTTTACAGTTTGTCTTTTTTTCCTTTCCTTATGTTAACTTGCTTATCTTTTTTTAAAAATTTTATTTATTTAATTGAGAGAGAGAGAGCACGTGTGAGTGAGCAGGGGGAGGGGCAAAGGGAGAGAGAGAAGCAGACTTCCCGATGAGCAGGGAGCCCAGCACACGGGGCTCCATCCCAGGACCCTGAGATCAGGACCCGAGCCTGAGCCGAAGGCAGACGCTCAGCCGACTGAGCCGCCCAGGCGCCCCTTAACTTGCTTATCTTTTTTATGTGAATTGAAGTAATAAGCATGTCTGCTCTCTGAAAAGCAATTCAGTGATTCCCAAAATGAATATGTCACATAGATGAAAGTGCTGTCACTACGTCCCTAAGTCAACACAGGATGATTCCATATTAATCAGTGGTGTTTTGTAGAATGGCACAATGAAGGCAACAGGGCCATGCTAAGGATTCTCATTGTCACCACACAGTGTTTATGGCAAAGATTTGGTCCCATTTCTTTAACATTCACCCTAAGCCAATGCTGCTGTTCTAAACTAAAGCCAAGCCTGAATAAGTCAGGTAAAGAGTGGGGGTTTTTTAAAGCTCTTCTTCAGTATTGGTAGTTTAGACTTTCTGCTGTTGCTAAGTAATTGAGTGACCTTCTTCTTCGTATTAACTGAGCAAATCTGACCTCTGTTGGGGAACCTGTCTACTCATCTATGCTAGAAAGACACCTTTTCTTTGTCTTGTTTCACTTCTTTAACACGCACTGACTGAGCTCACTGGTTCTCAAGCTTATTCATATGTGATGAAGTTCCTGGAAAATATGGTGCTTTTCACCACTATCATGTTCATGATGTTAACATTGAAATCACTGATTTTTTAATTTATGTGTAAAATTAAATAATGGCTTATATTAGATTCCAAAATATACAAACAGTAGTAGATAACAACATTTTAAGAAGAAAAAAATGGGATAAAGTTTATGAGAGACATTTCTCCTCATTAAATTAACTTTTTTCCTCTGACCAAAACAGAGAGATGGTTCTATGTGGAGTGGAATAGTTGCTCCATCTCACAAAATTTCAGGTCTCAGTGGGAGCTTAATTGAGACTCATAATTACTCTGTTACGTGTATCAAAATTACCAAGATGAATGGCCCAGTCTCTGCCCTCAAGAGCTTGTGCTCCTGTAGGAAAAACTCATAAATGGCAAAACTATAAAACAGTATGAAATTGCAGATGAGAGAAGGTGGAGCCTTGCTAGGTACTTTCCCCTCGGCTGGTCTGGCAGAGACGCCAGGAGAAAGCGCCTCTGTGAGGTGCTAGTGATACTAATAAAGAGTGAGGGTCTTTAGGATGTCAGAGTCCAGTAATGTAACAGGCTTGCCCGCAACTTACAACTCAAAGTGGTAGGTGCACAGTACTGGGTCCACACTGGGAGGGCAGCGCTTACTTTGACCCAAATGGGTAGAAGACAGAAGGGATGGTAAGTGGGATGAACACTGAAGGGGTAGTATTTCAACCAGCTCTTTGTGATTTTTCCTCCCACTTTGTGTTTAACTAGACTAGACCACATCTTTCTGACCCGTGGGTGTATCTCCTCTACCCACCAGTCACAATGCCCCAAGTTCACAACTTAGCTTGGCCTGAACCAGGGCTGCTCAGGCCTTATTGGTTCCGTGGATCATCAGGGAATCTTGTTAAAATGTAAAATCAGATTCAGTTAAGTCTGGGGTGGGGCTTGAGATCCTCGTTTCTAACAACCTCCCAGGGGGTGTGCTTCTGCTGATCCATAGACCACACTGTGAATGGTTTTTTAACTGGATTTTAACTCCTCATATGAGAACCTTAGCAATTACCAATTCCATCAGTCACCCTTGCAGTTATATTTAAAAACCCGTCTTAACGTTTTGAAGAAAAATCTTCATGTAAACATGAAGACGGAAGTTGTCTAGGAGTCCTAAAAACAAGTATTGTGATTGTGACTACAGATTAGAGGCTGTTCACTTAGCACACTGCTAAGGTTAGTGACCGTAATCACAATAAATAGGCTTTCCCCTCCCCACAACTGCTGAGTGAAGTAAATACCATTTCCCCATTTTACAAACAACGGCAGAGGTTAAGTAACTGACTCACTGCCCCCTGGCCAAGACAAGGCAGACCCCTGCACTTCTAGTCCAGGTCTCTCTTCCTCCCAGCCACTACACTCGAAAATACATAGTCAAAAGAAGAAAATGGAAAGTTGATAGAAGAGCAGAATCATAGGCGTGAGTAGAAGTTGTGATGTTCCGTGGAATAAAAATGGCTGAATCTTCTGAGGACAGAAACTAGCAACAATGCTGTGGGAGTGGTCTTATCAAATAGCCCTGGCAAATAATGCTTTCAGATCTGTCCAGTAGATGCTCGGGAGGTAGAGCAAGAGGAGGGACTGACACCGATCTGATTCTGTGCTTTAAAGGTAAAGGGAGACACAGCAGCGACTCTATTTAGTCTCATGTGTACTTACATACCTATAAATACATATGAAAATATCATCAACATGAAGACAGAATTGCAGACTCAGCACAATGTGACAGTTTAGCAAGCTTTATGTATCCCCCCAGGAAAGAAACACCTGCGCATAGTCACTGACGCAGTCTGACCTAACCACCCCAAGTATGGACCACAATCAGTCTTAGGAGTATTCACTCCGCGTGCACAGAGATTACTTCTCGAATTCCTTGTAGGTTTAATGTAATCATAAAAATGGTGTTTTTGAAAACAGCACACACACAAAAATAGCGTCCTAGACCCCCCAAAAAGTGAAAAGTAGTTTGGATACAACTCTTTTTAGATAAACATGTCTGAGACAGGAAGTGACGTTGAAAGCTCGCTCCGTCACGTGGATAAATGCTGGCTTAGGTGAAGCAGAGTAGTTACCAGAAATGTTAAATTGAGGAGTGAGTTGTTTCCTTCACAGGGAAAATCCATCACGACCAGGAATAAATATCTGTACATAGTGAACTGCTTCCTTGTCCACCCCAGTGCTAAAGGAGGCCTCACAAATTTGGCTTATTTAGCGGATACCTTTTTGGGGCTCAACACTGAATCAACAGCTATATGGCAAAACCGAATGCTTTCACTAAACATGAGAAGATGGCTGCAATTATAATGAAGTGTGATTGTTGGATAAGGAGTTGATTGTGGGTACCGTGAGTCACCGGAGACTCAGTTCATTTACATGTGATAAAAATTACAGTGTTAGTGGTGAAATGAAAAACCAAACTATTAGTCTTCTTTCTTCACTGAGTAAGCCTTTGTGTAGATCCCTGAGATAGGGAAATTCTGCCCAATGGATACAAAAACTTGACAACCCACCCTGTAAGAAATGATCTCTCAGCAAGAAGATAGTGATGGAAATCTTCAACATGTGTAGCCTCAAAGCATTGTACCACACCAGCTTTCTGGCAACATTATGAACAGTTCCCTCCAGTGCTATCTTGAGAGGGCTGTCACTTATTGGTGCCTACTCTACGTATCAAGATTTGTTCCAAACATTTTACGTATTCAGCCCATTTGACCTTTACAGCAATACTGATGTACTGAGGTGTTCTATTATTATCAATCCCAAAGGGCCAGTTTGGGAAAGGATAAAGAGCACTGTTCAAACTTGACAGTATGTCTTAGAGCTATAAGAATTGTACGTAAAAATTTGAAATCTCCGCCTTGGGAAACTAGACATTTTTTAATAATCTGAGGAATCTGCCATATTCACTGTCACAATATTCAATATTTATTATGCATCTACTATTGACAGAAATTACTGCTAGATTCCAGGAAAACCAATATATATGAGATATATTTTTTCTTTCTCTCCTTCCTCTTATGAGTTTTACAATTCTATTGGGAAACAATATATAAACAAAAGAGATGAAGAATAACATTAGTCAATGCTCAAGAACTAATGTGATCTGTGAGAGTGTAGAGACTGATAAAACTGGGGTTCTACTCTCCCTCCCAACTGTATTTCGAAGAGAGTAGTTAGCTTGGGCAGCCCATTCCCAGAACAGTAACCTCAGAACTAAGATATTTTCTCAGCCTCAGGTGCCTGGGTGGTTCAGTCGGTTAAGTGTCTGACTCTTGATCTCAGCTCAGGTCTTGATCTCAGGGTTGTGAGTTCAAGCCCCGTGTTGGGCTCCACGCTGGGCATGAAGCCTCCTAAAATAAATAAGTAAATAAATAAAAATAAAAAAGATATTTTCTCAGTCTAACCATCCATGGAAAATTGAGGTCTCTGTACATCAGCCTCCTTCAAAGGGTTGTCGAGCCTTCATTTAAATACTCAAGAATACTTGGCTTGATACCAACCTCAAAGGTAAATGAAGGTCTCCTCTGAGTATCAGACAGACTTTCCATATATGGAAGCAAGAATTTTAATTGCTTCTATTCGTCAGTCCATCTTCTAACATTTGGGATCTTATGAAGCAGATCTATATTCTCTCCTATATGACATCACTTCAAGTATTAGAAAAGTATGATTTGGATTGTCTGTCTTTTCTTCATTAGAGCAAACACCTTTGTTCTAAAAGTAGTATTCTTACAAGACATTTTAAGGTTTTTTTAAAATTCTCCTCCTTCTAGTCTTCTGATCATATTTCAATTTCTTTCTTAACTTGTGGTGACCGGAATTAAAAACAACCATTAAACCAGCCCAGAGAAGACCCATCACCAGCTTTAGAAAACATGTTTTAGAAAACATGCTTCTATTAATTCATTCTAACTTTTCATTAACTATTTTGTTTACATCGCACTACTAATTCTGAATTTATTGTCCAGTAAATCACCTAGAATTTTTCATATGCTCCTTATACGCCATGTTTCTCCCATCCTCATAAAGTTTTTTTAAATGCAAGCTCATATCCTTATATTTATCTTTTTAAATTTCATCTTATTTTATTTTGTTCATTGCTCAAACCGTAAAGACATTTTTTCAGTTGTGATATAATTGACATATAACATTGTGTAAGTGTAAAGCGTACAAGTGTTGACTTGGTACATTTATGTATTGCAATATGATTGTAGCATTAGCTGACACCTCCATCATGTCACATAATTATCATTTTTTCTATGTGGTGAGAATATTTAAGGTCTAGTCTCTTAGCGACTCTGAAGTATATAATACTATATACTATATACTATATACTAATACTATATATATACAATACTACCGTATTGTAACTATAGGCACAATGCTGTGATCTCTAGAACTTCGTCATGTTCTACCTGCAAGTTGTACCCTTTGACTAGCATCTCCCCAGTTCCTCCACCACCAGCCCCTGAACCACCGTTCTACTCTGTTTCTACAAGTTCAGTTTTTTTAGATTCCACATAAAAGTGGCAGCATGCAATATTTGTCTTGCTCTGTCTGCCTTATCTCACTTAGCATACGGCCCTCAAGATCCATCCATGTAGTTGCAAATGGCAAGATTTCCTTCTTCTCACGGCTGAATAATATTGTTTTACATACATATATACATATATATGTATGGAATATATATGAATGGAATGTTGTTATATTCCATTTTACATATATATGTGTACATCTTCTTTATCCATGATCTGTTGATAAACACTTAGGTTGGTTTCCATATCTTGGGTAGCATGAATAATGCAACTGCAGTGAACATGGGAGTTCAGGTATCTTTTCTATATCCTGTTTTTATTTACTTTGGACATATATCCAGAAGTGGGATTGCTGGATCAGATGGTAATTCTATTTTTAATCTTTTGAAGAACCTCCATACTGTTTTCCGTAGTGGCTAAATCAATTTATATTCCCACCAGCAGTGCATGACTATTCCCTCTTCTCCACATCCTCAACAATACTTGTTGTTTCTTGACTTTCTGCTAATAGACAATCTAACAGGTGTGAAGTGATATCTCCTTGTGGTTTAGATGTACATTTCCCTGATAATTAGTGATGTTGAATATCTTTTCATATACCTGCTGGCCATTTGAGTGTCATCTTTGGAAAAATGCCTATTCAGTTCCTTTGCCCATTTTTTATTGGATTGTTATTTTTTATTATTGAGTTACATGAGATCTTTATATATTTTGGAAATTAAGCCCTTCACCAGATACATGGTTTGCAAATATTTTCTCCCATTCTGTAGGTTGCCTTTTCATTTTGGTGATTTTTTCTGTTGCTGTGCAGAAGCTCTTATAGTTAGATGTAGTCCCACTTGTTGATCTTTACTTTTGTATGTGTGCGGGGGGGGGGGTTCCTGAAGAAAAAAATATAGATAAGTCCAAAAGATAATAAAACAAATACTCCTGTGTGCAATACACCAATTAAACAAATATTAAGATTGTGCTATTGCTTCAGGTCTTTGTAGAAGAAATGATCAGATAAAGTTAAAAATCCCTTCTTTTCCAAACACATTCCCATCATTATCCCCCAGAAGCATCCAGAGTCATGAATCTGCTTCATGCTTTTATTACTTTACTATATATATTATCCGGAAATAAATAAAAGGCATTGTTTTGTGTACTTAGGAAAATTACGTTAATAATACAGGCTATATTTAATATTTTCCATTCAGTGTTATTTTACGATCTCCCCGTTGAATCCTAAAGACCTAAGTTAATTTGTTTTAAGTGTTGTTTTATGTATCATCATATAAGGAGATCCCCATTTTTATTTATTCCTGAAAAGATGAAAATACGGATTGTTTCCCATGTAAGTTATTAAAAATACTGTCATTAATGTCCTTGTATGCAGATGTGAGAGTTTCTCCAGTGTGTAAATATGAGAGTGGAATTTGTTAGCTGCATTTTAGCTACATTTTTTGTAGCCAATATTATTCTTCAAAATGATTGTATGAGAGCTTTTTGTTTACCCACATCCTCTCTCAAAATTGGTGCCCTGTGACTTTTTAACTGTGGGGGAATTGGTTATGGAATAATTGTTATTTGAATTTCTCTGATTACTAGCTTTGAGCATTTATTAATCTAATTTGGGGCATTTATATTTTCCTCTTCTGTAAACTGCCCGCACATCTCCTTTGCCCATTTTTCTTTAGGTTATTTGTATTTTTCAATTGTGATGTTTTACTTCTATGTTACAGATAATAGTCCTTTGTATCTTCTAGTCCTGTTCTCATTTTTCACTTTATTTATGTTATCCTTATTTGTTCAAAGGTTTTTGATAAATTAGACTATATCAAAAATAATATTTTCCTTGTTGGCTTAGTCTCATAAGAAATCCTTTTCCTGCCCCGAAACTATAAAAGCATTTTTCTATATTTTCTTGTCAGAGTTTTATAATTGTAACATCTATCCCTAATTCGTCTGAAGTTTATTTGTGCGTGTGTTATAGCTTAGAGAGGTAATTTTTTTTCATGTTTATATCAAATTGTATCAATACCAGGTGTTAAATTTCTTTTGAATGATAATGGAAGTGTCCTCTAATTTAAGCCACGATTACATATATGCCTGTGTCTGTGTCTCAGCTCTTTACAAATTCCTTCCCACTGATTTACTTACGTATTTCCGTACCAGTTATGACATACTGTCATAATTATCATTGTTTCATATTATTGATATGTTATCCCTACTTGTTCTCGTTTTCAGAAATTACGTTGGTTTATTTCTGCCCTTTTGTTCTTCCACATAGACTTTGGAATCCTTTTGCTGAGTTCCATTAATGATATAATTAGAATTTGTGCTGCAGTCATATTGAGTTTATAGAATAATTTGGGACAGTTAGCATTTTGAAGCTATCCCATTTTCCCACTTGAGAAATAACCTGCTTCTATCCAGGTTTATTTTGTATTTTTTGATAAAGTTTTTTAATATTTTCAAAAAGCTCTTGCACAACTTTTGTTAGAAATATTGCCAGTTGTTTTTTT
>NC_048227.1:96425795-96467621 GCF_002007445.2 Ailuropoda melanoleuca | reverse complement strand
AAAAAAGTTACATTGCCTTAACTATGAATTCTAATTATGTTATCTCATTGCAAATGAGAATCTCAATGCATGCATTTTGAAAACATTATTTTTATATTTTGAGTTTAAGAAAAAAATTTTTAAAGCCTTATTAGAGTGGAAAAACAAAAGACATAGATGTTCTTCACATTTTCCAGGCTAGGTCAGAGGAGCAGAACAGAAAGAAACACTAAAAAATGTTAATTTGGGGACCAAAATAAAGTTAGAAATCAGCATATGAAGTAGCTGTCATTTGTAAAAAGGAGCAGTTGTCACGTAGCTTATTTCTCCTCCTTTTAAGGAAATAGAATGTTAGGAAAGTAAGTTTCTGTGTCTAGTAATAAATACAAATGCCTCACCCTAGCCTTACACATTATAGATTTTTTTCAACAATATAGTATTTCCCTGAAATTTGCATTTCTCCTTCATATTTCAGCATCAGCTCCTCTCGCATATTTAAACTTATTCCTGTCTTAATAAAATTACCACTGTGCTTTGGGGGCAGGGAAATGATACAGAGATTAAGTACAAAACTGCTGAATATTTCCACAGTTTCATTCCAACGTCTAAAAAGTTGGGACTGAATCCATAACGACTTGTTAAGCCCATCTGTTCTCTGTCCCTTTCAAGGAACCACTTCTGTCCCCAAATCAGTCTCTTTCCCTTCTCTCCCCACAGCCTTCCATTTCAAGAGGATAAAACAAGGGAATGTGGTTTAGAGCATGTGAGCTGTGTAACAGGTCTGAGTTTGGGCCATAAAATGAACCATGTATAAATTGGCAAGTCCTTCTATGCATGGGACTAAAGCTGTCTAAAGGTTCAGGGTTGCCACTGNGTGGTTTAGAGCATGTGAGCTGTGTAACAGGTCTGAGTTTGGGCCATAAAATGAACCATGTATAAATTGGCAGGTCCTTCTGTGCATGGGACTAAAGCTGTTCCTGACCAGGAAGACAGAGTTTTGTCAAGACCACTTGTCTAAAGGTTCAGGGTTGCCACTGTGAAAACTTAATGTTACTCTGACATCAAGATTCAAACAGAGGTAGTTAACTCTCTTCCCTTTTCTTGATGAGAATGAAATCTTTGAATGATGTGGGCCCGNTGAATGATGTGGACCCCCCACCAAACTGCCAACTCCAGGACAGTAGGGGACAGTGAGGACATTCACACACGTGCACTTGAGATGACACATGTTTTGGGGATTGCAAAGTAGAAGCTACCGTGGGCTCCCGAAAGCAAGGTGCCTCCAGGAGACGCAAAGGTAGAGCTTTCAAAATTTATGTCAAGCCTAAAAGCTAATTTCCAAATCATCCCACAAACCTTCTAACATCAGAGCTTATGTGAAAATAACCCAGATTGTTTTCTTTTTCAAAGAAGTCTTTAGGTGCTAATCCATCCCTGTTTAATTTCTTGTTGCTCCTGGCTGTGTCCTGTCAAGCAAGACAGATTGCCGTGTTCAACCATAAAAACTTAGAACTCAAGACACTTCAGCTCTCATCTCCCTAGAATGTTCCCATTGACTGCTCATGCCACTTGATGGCTCAAGGGGAGCCTNTCTTTTTCAAAGAAGTCTTTAGGTGCTAATCCATCCCTGTTTAATTTCTTGTTGCTCCTGGCTGTGTCCTGTAAGCAAGACAGATTGCCGTGTTCAACCATAAAAACTTAGAACCCAAGACATTTCAGCTCTCATCTCCCTAGAATGTTCCCATTGACTGCTCATGCCACTTGATGGCTCGAGGGGAGCCTGCTTGCAGTTTCCAAGGGAATGGCTCTGTCTTTAGCTATTTTATGTATTAGACTTAGGTTTAAGCTTTAAAAAAAAAAAAATTCATTTATTAGAGAGGGGGAGAGAGAGAGGTGGGGGAGGGGCAGAGGAAGAGGGAGAGAGAATCTTAAGCAGACTCTGCCTGGAGCCTGACGCGGGAATCAATCTCAGGACCCTGAGATCACTACCTGAGCCAAAACCAAGAGTCGGACACTTAACTGACTGCACCACCCAGGCTCCCCAAGCTGTTGGCTGGAAGATGAAATGGGCTTGTTAAAGACACTACTGTCTGGAAAATGCTGTGTCTAATGTTTCAGATAAGGAAACTGAAGGCTTGCCTACTTTCATGAAGCTCGTTAGTGACAGCAGTGAGGCCAAAATGAAAGTCTCTTAATATCCAGGCCATTGCTTTGTCCACTTGAAGATGACACTTCCAAACTTTTCATTTCCAGTTTTGAGATGAACCATTTCCAAAGCTTCTTAGTTTTCAAAATGAAGCCTCAGTCTCATGCACTACTGGGCATTGCCTACAAGACTGGCCCGCTGCGTTGGCTGTTCTTCATTCTCCTCGGGAGAAATTGTCCCACAGACTGAAATTAGCTAGCCCTGTGAGAGCTGAAATTCTCTCCCTTTTGGACATGTGACTTCCCAGAGTTCCCAGACCATGGGACAGATCCCGACTAAGTAAAGGTTAAGCATGTCATAAATATATGTTCGGCTGCCCCCTNTGTGACTTCCCAGAGTTCCCAGACCATGGGACAGATCCCGACTAAGTAAAGGTTAAGCATGTCATAAATATACGTTTGGCTGCCCCCCCCTCCATTCTTAACAAGTACCCCAGTTTCTATAATTCAAAACAGTGCAAAAATCATGTCCTATTTTATCCTCTGATGCTGTCACGCTTTAGCTGTCTGCCAGTGAAAATACTACAACGCATGCTTTAAACACCAAAGGTTATTTTTCAAAAGGGAAAACAAAATCCGCGTCTGCTCCATGGTGAAGAAACCAACCCCTGGAAATAAATCCGCTAACACTATACAAGGTAAATCATTTCATCTGAGGCACCAGTCATAAACACTTTACCTGTCACGCTCAGAGACTTGATTCATCTCACAAGGGAGCGTAAGTTACATGCCTACGACTTCCGAAGTACTTGTAACCAGATCATCTTAAGTATCACTTGCAAGCACTTCTGGGGTTTTGAAACTCATCTCACCGTGGCATGGGTGAATTTCCTCAATAGATTCTATGACTTACATAAACCTAAAACTCAGACAATCAAAAGCCATCTACTAAAATGAACCCTAGTTTCCCAGGCCATATCCACAAAATCAAAAAGTGGGCACAAGGATCATGGACCTTCTGTAATGCCACACCTTTGTTAATTCTCTCATTTACAGCTTATTGAATGCCTCCCATTGCCTGGCACAGTTGTACTTCATTGGCTTTCACCAGATTCTCCTCTGCATCGACAGAGAATAAATCTTCCATAAGCAGTTGAATCCAGAGAGGTCACCCTCTAGAAAGCTTGGTATTTAAGCTGTCTCTGCCAAGTCTGTGTTATTTATGACCAGAGGGCTATCTATTGGAAACTGCCAGAATTAGAATGCCTTGATCCTTCTCCATCAAAGGCATACCACTGCTAGTCTTTTTGACTCTGTGTTTACCATAAAATTTTTTGAGTATCCCGTGGTGGTATTTAGATCATCAGTGGAAAGATGGATGTGCATAAAACAAAATAATAGATGAAAATGTTATGCCCAGTCTCATTTAGAAGAATAGAAAGAATGAGCCAGAGAAGGGCTGGAGAAAGAAAGTTAAAATTAATTCAAGTCAGAAGGAGGCAAGGGGCAGCTTAGAAGGAAAGGCATCTCACAGCCAGCGGATTTGGTGAGAAACCAAGAAAGTGTCCTGCTGGGTGCTGGGGAAACCTGTGGCGTTATTCCCCTGAGAATGGAGGATAAGAAGGAGCGTCTGTGGTGTGAGGAGCCTGGTAAGGAATCCCAGAGCTGTAAGAGGATACAGACAGGCAGAGAAGGGGACAGGCAGGTGGCATAAGCCTCACAGAATGTGGAAAAGGAATGCCGCCCCCACCTTGCCCTGTGGGGAGTGTGGGAGAAGCTGCCTGAGAGACGCCATCAGAGAGCTGGGTGCCAGGTAGGGCCAGAGAGGGAATGTGGGCTACAAAGGGCTGAGAACACAGGAAGTGAGTTTGACATGGAAAGGGAGTTCCAAAGAAACAGGGAGTATTCTCAGAGTGGGAGAGAGAGGAGCCTCACTCTCAAGAAGCCCAAGGCTGGTAGGAGGAAAGATACTGTAGGTACAGAGATTGGGAGTGCCTCTGGGACAGGGCCCTGCACGGGCACATGAGCGGGGCATGCTGGCCCACAGACCCCAGTGGACTTCAAGTCATTTCAGGGTCAGACTCAGAGAGCATCGCTGGAATCTCTGCTGACTCACTATATGTGGTGATGTGGGGGGGCCATCTGGGTCTAGATGGGCCAGGGTGTGGCAGATGTCTAAGATGACCTTGGCATTGGCCTGGTGCTGGTCATACCCGTGGCCATGCCTCCCTCTGCCCTGAACAAAGCTGAGCACATGGAGGGCCAGTTTGACTCCCCAGCTCACTCTACTGCTTTTCATACTAGTGATTCTCCTTCTGTTTAACATATGTTTTTGTTTGGGGGGTTAATACCTTTAAAATTTATTAGGTGGATTTTATAGTTGAATTCGTAAAAGTTCATATTGCTCAACTGGCACTGAACATTTCTGGAAACATATACTAAAGTTTCATACTTTAAAATAGCCAAAAATAAGTTGGCTTATAACATATTATTTGACACATAGTAGGTGTTTAATTAATACTAAGGTGTTAAATGGATGACTGAATTTAGATTTTCTGTTTGAGTCCACTTTATAAAATACGAAAATTTGTGTCACAAAAATTATTTTAAAAAATAACAAGCATAGTCCCCCAGACCTTGGTATAATTATGTAGCAGGTGATGCTTCTCAGGCACCAGACTTCTTCTTAGGTAGCGTCTTCCTTCTTTCTCCCCTGTGTGCACGTGTGTGTGTGTGTGTGTGTGTGTGTGTGTTAGCAGGAATAGTAGTAGTATATTAGTAACACTAGCAGTAACCAGCCGTAGCGAGGGGCAAGGGTTCTGGGAGAGAGCACTAAAATCTGTTTAGTATTACTGGGATACAAAGTCAAGAAGGACAAAATCGAAGGCTGAAGAGATAGGCAGTGACAAGCAATAAAATGCCTGTAGAACTATATTAAGGAGTTAGGACTTCATACTGTTTGGGGTAAAAGAAGTGATTGAAGATTATTAAATAAGGAGGAGACAAAGCCCATTGTATGTTTTAAGTATTTCCTTCTGGAGGCAGTGGAAAGTATGTGGGAGGACAAGGCAAAAAACAAGGAGAATATTAGGAGGTTTTGTAGTAGCCTCGGTGAGAGATGTTGGGGGCCCTAAGTAAAGCGATGATAGAAGGAACGGAGAGATTACCTCCTCAAGAGATACTGGATGTGGGCAAGAATTTGCAGTAGATGAGAAAGAGGAGGGGAGGATACCTCCAGGTATCCTGCCAGGTTGATGGCAGCCCCATCAAATGAGAGGACACAGCAGTAGGAGGTTTTTTAGGGCAGGACAGGTGGTGAGCTGGACTTGCTTTGTTTAAGGCACCCAAGAGTTAGCTGTGGAATGAAGCTGGGAGCTAAGGACAGACACCTCAGGAAGCCAGGAGAGGAGCTTCACAAATAAGGGAATGACTGATGTTGCCAGTACCCAGTACACCAGGGAGGTCCAGCATGACAAAAATTGTAGAACGTCTTGTCACCTGGCCAGCTGGAAGCTTCTTGGTGAGGTCTGTGAGAATCAAGCTTCTCTTTAAAGTGCACAAGGAAGGGGCGCCTGGGTGGTACAGTCTGTTAAGCATCATCCAACTCTTGGTTTCAGCTCAGGTCATGATCTCAAGCCCCGTATCGGGCTCCATGCTCAGTGCAGAGTCTGCTTGGGATTCTGTCTCTCTCTCCCCCTTTGCCCCCCCCCCCCCCCCAGGTAAATAAGCAAACCTTAAAAAAAAAAAATGCGTAAGGAGGAAGAATTTGGAGAGAAAAGCTGCCCACGGAGAAAATGAGCACACCTCTCCTCAAAGGCTGTGGGGTACTCTGATCTCAAGTGAAGGTTCAATCTGAGGAAGACTGGAGTTCCCTTCTTGATTTAATCAAAGCAAAATTACTCAATTTCTGAAACATGAAGAAATTCAGCCCTTTCAAATTCAGGCCAGATCCATTAACTCTCTGGAAAATATTTAAGAATTTCCCCTCCAGCTCCCCGAATCAGTAATCATACCAAGCATACAGTTATGACATTTTTGCTACCCCTACTGTAACTACAAAATGTAGTAGTTGTTACATCTGATTGAAATAAGTATTAACTCTTTTTTTTTTCTTCTTATTAAATAAAGCCCTTTATTATTTCTCTTAGGCCTGGCTCACCTTTTCAAGGTCCAGGTGCAACAGACCTATTAAAATATGCCTGCTATTTTAGGACATCACTCAGGAATGACTTGTTCCTTGTCAGATACCACAAAAAAATCCACTTCTGAATATGAAGTTTATTGTATGATAAGTCTGCTTAATTGGGTTGTAGAAATATTGTAATTTCCAGTGCTATAAAATGTGTATCTTTGTCTCGGATGTCAGTATACTGTGTATCAGTGTATACCCGGGAGCATGGGTTCTGAAGGAGAAAGCAAATTTCTTCCATTGCTACTTTTTCTATAAAGCCTCATAGATTCTTTAAAAGTACAGGACCCTTTTAATCAGCTAATTCCATACGTAATAGCAGAATAATAATTCCATGATTTTTATTTTAAACAGATGTCATCTTGCTATATTTAAAGACTATATACAAATTCTAACACATCTTCCACATGTAAATAGCTCCTTGCAAGAGACAGCATGGGGTAGGGAGCAAACAGCAACACTGGAATTAGGCCCGAATGTGTCCTTGTTCCATGACCTACAACTGTGAATCATGTGGCAAGTGACTTAATCTTTCTGAGCCTCAGTTTCTTCATCTGTAAGATGTAATTAATAGCATACATAAGTCAGTGAGTTTAGGTTTCAGTACGTACTGGGGGTCCTGAGTAATCCTTTGTTGATAGCTATTACTTTTGCCCCCCAACTCCCCACAAGTCTCAGGCTAAAAGGAAATTACCAGATTTTGTAGGATTTGACCACTGTATGCTTAGCACGTTCTATTCCCATGTTGTCAGTCAATGTAACAGAACCCGTTCCTGCATTCTCTATGCCTGGCCCTTTCTCCCCAACTGTCACATTCACTAGCACAAGTGCAACTCATTGTTGTACACACCACAACGCCATAGGATTCCCAGAAGGCTGTATGTTCATTCCATTCTGGGGCTCAGTTTCTCTACAGATCAGGATTATTGCTTTCAATTCGAATTGTTCTCAGGGGTGCTTCCCGCCTCATCCCATGCATATTCACACACACACGAACTAGAACATGGCAGGCGAGGGATGACGCATGGCGGGATGGGTAAGTGACCCTACAGCTATCAGATATCAGATATCTTTCTGTGTCGACTGCTAGGGTCCTAACTCTTTCGTTGTGCTTTGGATGATAGGCACACAAGTTAACCAAAACCAGAAGCTTGAGCTCCAACTTAACTGATGAGTTTAAAGACTTAGATGACTACTTGCCATTTTAATAACAGTGTCTACTAACTAAATAGAAGTCCATTTGGCCTTTTCACATCCAAGATATTTGCTTTCCCACAAAAGCATCAACTAACTTAATTATGGCTTACAGGAAAAATTACAGTGGGTTGAAAGAAGAGCTTAAAATAGGATTGCAGTCAACCTGAGAACTGAATTAGAAGAGTCTGATGATTGGCATGTATTATATAGAGTACATCTAAATATTTAATCCTGTACTTCTCTTTATTTTGGGGGGGGGGGGAAGAAACCTTGTTTATGCCAGATAAAAAAACTTTGGTTATTTGACTAAAAATAAGCTTTACATAATGGATCCAGATTTTAACTATGTAATAACTTGCCAGCAGTTAGCCTTCTAAATCAAATTAAATGTGCTGATGAAAATACATGGGTTGGAGTTTGAAATAAAAGTGTTATACCAATGGAAAAAGGGAATCTTTGAAACCCATCTTTCCAAACAGAACCGTGTATCAAGAGAAACTGGTAGCAAAGAGAGAGAAGAGGAGGAGGAGACAAAGAGATTTGTTTTAAGTTTCCATGCATCAAAAGAAGAAATGATTGTTTACGTATAACCCAACTGGAATGAAAATCGTTTGGACGATCTATTCTTGCAATGGCTCTTCTAAAGAATTTTCAATTAAAAGAAAATTTCTTGTTTGTTGCTAGATAGAAACCTTGTCAAATTAATTTGTTTTAAGAACGTATGACTTAAGTTCCGTATTGCCCCGGCAAGAGATATGAGAGTTTCAAACAACTTATTATTGGAAAGGATAACTATAGTGTTAATAGGATTATGCCTGCCTTTTTTTTTTTTTAAGACTAAAGTATTCCTAAATCAAATGACTTAGGTCTGGGGACTATCCAGAACATTTTCTAAATACTGAAAAGGAAAAATGTGTGCAGTTGTGTGCACCTCCCGAGATTAAATGTATATCCTTCAAGTTTGATTATTTCACTCACAGAAAAACTGAATGACTCTTCTCCAATTCCTTAGAAAGATATAATTATCAAACCTCCACACATATAAGAATAGATATTTTTCCAAATAAGGGTAATTACTCCTAGAAACTTTTCCAGTTTTCTTTTATTCGGAGTTGATTAAAAATGATATTTATAAAGACAACACAGCCATCTAGTGGACAGACTTTTAACAGCGGATTATTTTACTTCAGAGAGGTTTAAGTTTATGAAATAAAAACTTAAGCCAAATAAAATACTTATTTTATGACACCTGATTCTATTTCTCGTGTGTTGTACAATTATTACACATGATTGTCAAAAGCAGGGGGACTATTTTTAGGGGCAATTTTTTTTTGTTTAGACAACTAGGGTATAACATTTGCAGACACAAATTCCTTTCCACCATTCCCATTTTCCATGTGGCGTCTTTACTAAGCAATGCATCGGTGCCGTTCTCCTTTCTGCATTCCCTTCTCAAAGTTACTCTGCTGATGGGAGCAAGTTCTATTTCCCAGGAGGCTCTCGGCAGTAGCAACATCTGATCTGCGGTCATGAGTGGCATCTCCTCTTTTCCTCATTTAGGCTTTGCTGTCAGAACCTCTGTAACAACTCCTTCCTGCTCATCTCAAATTCCAGGGACTTGAGAAATTGCTTCTTGCCAATATCTGCCGTATATTCAGCCCTCTGAGCAGTAACCCCTACAGCCCGATAGCGATGGGACAATGCCGAGAGAGAAGGCATCTGCCTGCAGTCAACGGGTTTGTCCTAAGAGGCTTCCCTCTTCCAAACACTGAAGAGCAATCAATCTTTGTAAATAACTAAAAAGGTAGAAGTACCACAGTTGATTCTTTTATATAAAGAGAAGTGGCATTGAGTAGTGAAGATGAACATGAGACCGGAAGTCAGAAGATGGGAGCTCAAGGCCAGCCCTGATATGGTTTAGTTGTGGGAATGGAGTAGATCAACCTTGGGGACTGTTTCCTCTGAAATAAAATGGGAATGATGAATAACAAATCCCCTGCTTGCCTTACAGGACTGTTGTGAGGAAGAAGTAGTAAGGGAATGTTTGAGGAAGGGTTTTACGATAATGGCAGAGTGTAAGGCTTTATTTCCTCCAGTTGAAATTAAAAGGTCTCTGGTAAACTTGGAATTGTCATTTCAATATGTGACTAATTTGCCCTTACCTTTAATTAAGCATGTGTGATAATTAGCCTTTTTGTCTCAAGTTTTTAGTCTTTGCTTTACAACCTTGTGTAGTGGGTCTTCACATTATTCCCAGTATGAGTGGAGGAAGAGAAAGCAATGAAAGCAAAAGTCATCGTAAAGGAGGTATATTCGGCATTTGGAGAGCACCCCATTGTCGTCTCGGCCCGTTACATAAGCACACCTCACTGCCTATTCTAATTTAGCACTCCCACCCTGAAACATCTGCTGTGCCCATTTTGACCTACATTTATATCATGCCTTTTTACAGCTCCCAACATGTGACTTTCCCCCCTCTGCTTGGAATTCCCTTTGTCCCAGTCTCATCTGAAACACCTGCTCTCATTGTTTAGCTCAGTTTAATCATTACCTCCTCTGCAAAGCCTCTCTCAATTCTCTCGGGCAAAGGTGTAGACACTGTAACTACCTAAGAAACACTGTATGCATACCACTATTTTTGCTCTCCTTGCAATGCTGTGTGATGCTTATTTACCTGTCAGAGCTTTTCAGTTTCAGAGGCTCTGCCCTATGCATCTTGAATTTCCAACCCAGGCAACATTGCATGAACCAGGTGTCTCATACATATTTATAAATTGTTGTTGACTACTAAATAAAGCTCAGTATTATTTTACCATGGTATTTTTACTGGGAAAAAAAAATTGAAACATTTAAAGAATAACCTCCCAGTTCTTTTTCAGAGCCTGAAGGATGTTGATTCCATTTTTGCACTGGGAAATTTGAGGTAGAACCTGTTAANTTGAAACATTTAAAGAATAACCTCCCAGTTCTTTTTCAGAGCCTGAAGGATGTTGATTCCATTTTTGCACTGGGAAATTTGAGGTAGAACCTGTTAAATAAAAAAAAGAAAAACTGACACACTGAGAATTTTAAAATATTGACTAGTATCTGTCTTTGCCAATGACAGTGGATCTTTCTTGAGCCTTGATGTCGTAGTGCATTAAATTCAAGCGTCGTATTGATTCTTCAGCTGAGATTTTGTGTCAGTGTATGTGGTTTTGTGATCGGCCTCCATCCTGGCGTTACCATGGCTGCTACAAAGTTTTCATCTTATTTGCAACCGTTTCCCGGGCTCTCCCTAAGAACTTTGGTTTTTCCTACAACAGTAGACTCTCTTCCAAATAGCGCCCCCCCCCACATGTCCATGATGATGAATCAGCAAGTGAGCTCTGTAATGGGCAGCAGGTAGTGTTTTCCCTACCCCACTCGCCCNGCAACAGTAGACTCTCTTCCAAATAGCGCCCCCCCCACACGTCCATGATGATGAATCAGCAAGTGAGCTCTGTAATGGGCAGCAGGTAGTGTTTTCCCTACCCCACTCGCCCAGCTCCCCTGTAAGCNCAGCTCCCCTCTAAAAACAAAAAATTCACCCACACACAAAGAAGGCCGATTTCCTTATTTTCTGAAATGTACCAAATGTATTTCTCCCTTCTCAAAGTCACCATTCTAGAAAATATCTAATGGGATTTTAAATGCTTATTTTAGTATACTTATCCTAGATTATTGGCACTGTCCTCTATAAAATACTTAAGGTTTGATCAAGACTCCCACAGTGAGCATTGTACATGCATTCTGTTCTCTTTACGGCTTTCGTTGCTTAAAAAGCAGAAATGTTAGTTAAGAATGTTACGAACATTGTAAAAGTGGGAAAAAAACATGTCTCCACATGACCCCTTGTCACTGTTAAGCTTGATTTAGAGCTTTTCTCAAGCACATGAACTATGTATATGTTAATTTAGAGCAAATATTTCCTGTCATTTTTTACCTTAAAAAAAACAACAACAACACTGTATTACTTAGAGCAAGACCAGGTGAAACTGGGGACAGACATTAGTCATTCCTAAGACATAGATGGCAAGCAGTTTAGTACCAACTCCTTTATCATTTTATCCATTTCTCTTCATCTTAAAGTTGCATTATTAGCAGTTCTTGATAATTGGAACTTTGAAAACAATTTTGTAAGAATGGTAGTAAAGGAAAGTTAATTAAAAGGACACTTGACAATTGCTGAAAGTCAATTTCTTTCTGCAGGGCAACATTGAATCCAATTGTAGATCAAGAAATGGAGTAAACACTGAACAGTTAAGCAGTTATTGAATATCTATTATAAACAGTTTTAGTACAAATGTGTGTCCATATTTTACCATCTGTAGAAATGAAAGATATAAACACAACCCAGTATTTCATGATGATCACTCTAATATGGTAGCATTTGGGATGTTTGTAAATATCACAGAAACAGACATAAGAGCCAGAATTCATGTTCGGAAACTTGTGAATCATGCATGTGGATTCCAGATTTGTTACTCTAAAGCACAGACACAATGGAGAACAAATTTTTTTTTCTAAGATATTGCATAAGGTGAAGTATAGCTGTGTTTCCGTGGCACACTCTGTGGGACACTATGGAAATGTAACAGAAATAAATTCTCAAGGAGTTTATTATTTAGTCAGTGAAAGCAAGCTCATTGTCTGGCCTTTTAATGGTATCTTACTATGTGTGGCACACATACACATCCGAGCTCAGTAAAGCTTGGCGGAACGAGTATTAATATCCTATTGAAATATGATCTTTCCAGAATTTACAAAAAATTTGCATATTTTATATATTTGGCATCATGAATTTCTCCCAGGAAATTTCACAGGATATTGTCAATATTTATTCCTACCTCCTCCCACCCACTTTCCCATAATTCCTGGAAAGATATCAAATTCCAGGGAAGCATTCCTACTCAAAGACAGTGTGAGAAGTAGATGGATCTCCTGTCAAATACATCCCTGACCTAAGTGTGTTGCTGCATCCAGGACTGAGGGTTCTAGACTACCTCAAGCTGCAGACATATGCACATATCCACATGCAGAGACATAAACAACTGTGCTGCTCTCTCTGAATCCCACCTCACTGTTTTCCCCTCGGCTACCCCACACTGAAGGCTTGGAGGTTCTAACCCTGGGACTGCTGCCTCTCTGCACAGCACTAGTCGGTTTACTGGGTGTTTAACAATCAGCCCTAGTTTCTGCTTCCCAGAATCCCTTGAGCCACACCACCTTTGCAATTCCCATGGAGTCCACTTTTCTCCAGGTAGTCCACTTTCCCAAGTAGATTTTCCTATCTAATCTCTTTCAGTTGCAGATTGGCCCCTCTTCCTTAGATTCTTCCGTTTCCAGTGTTCTCTCTATCCTTACCCTTGCCCATGAGAACCAAAGAATGAATTAATGTTCAGGTGCCTGGGTGGCTCGGTTGCTTAAGAGTCGACTCTTGGTTTTGTCTCAGGTCATGACCTCACGGGTTGTGAGATTGAGCCCCGTTTCAGGCTCTGCACTCAGCATGGAGTCTGCTTGAGGATTCTCTTCCTCTGCTCCTCCCCCCACCCATTCCTTCTCTCAAATAAATCAATCTTTGGAGGAAAAATAAGAATGAATTAATGAGCCAATGTCTCCACTTCCATTACCAGGCTTCTCAGATTAAGAACAATGGCTTGTTGGAATCCTTGTCCTACTAACCCCCTTCCTTCCGCCACAACCATATTCAGTGCCCCTTTTCTGCATTCACACAAGTAGTATATATTGCCTCAATGCCTATCAGATAGCATGGTTTTTAATAGATGCTCAATAAAGATTACAGATTTCTGTGACAGAATTGGATCTACATTCCAACCGTGCAGCGTATTTAGTATCCAACGTTGGGCCAACCTACTAGACAGCTCTGTGGCTCACTTTGTTCATCTATAAAATGGGGATAATGAAAACAAAGAGAAAAGGACAGTGCCTGACACAGAATAGGCACTAGGAAATAATAGTTGCATTTCCCCTTGTTCAATAAATGAAGGACATGTTATCTGGACTTTGCTCTCTGACAGGCTCCCATGAAGCTTCTTGGCTTCTAGATAGAGGGATCAGTTTGTTAATTCAGTAACTTGACTTTTCAAGGCCATTGAGTCATCCCAACCACCCTGCTTCTTAGTATCACCCATAACCTCCCTCATTATATCTCGTTTACGCCTAGAACTTGAGTGTTCCACCCTGTAGTGCTGCTCAGTGGCAGTTTCCCTGGATCAGACAATTCTTGGTCTGGGTTACTAAAGCCCGTGGGATTATCCTAGCTCTTGCAATCCTGCAGAATTTTCAATTTTCCGAGAATAAGAGATTCCTCTGACCCAGTGCTCCTACCTGAGAGCACAGTGGCCTGTCTCTCCCAAGACATTGAAGACTGACTAAACGGGAGGAAAGGGCAAAGACAAAGTCAAACATAAATCCAGTAGTTCGAACTTGAGTGGATGGAGGAGTGTTGGTATCAGGGACAGAACACCTCGGATGCAGAAAATGATGATGTGAAGTTAGCAGATTTTGTTTCAGATTCTGAAACATTTTATCTTTTTAGCTATCAATGGGAGAAAATAAATGGGAAACAAACTATGAATAGAACTAACCAAAAGTCAAAGTGACAGTACTCCGAAGAGTAACGTAATGATGCATATCAAGTATTATTAGCACATAATCATGTGAAGTATCTTGGGAGATTTTAAGTAATTCAAATTATGTAAGGATGAAATCAGAATGTATAACGCTGTCCATTTTGGGGATTATTTACTTCATTCTTTTATTAAGTAATTATTTCTGATTCTTTAGTTGACAGGCTTCCCCGTCATTTTAAATGGCGTCCCTCTTTGTGTACTTTATATATTCTCACATAGTTAAGAATAAAATTCTTCTGTGAAGTAGTTTCCTGCAGTTTTTTTTCTTTTCTTTAAATAATTGGTTTTCCGTAGACAAAATAAAGTGTTATACCACCTTGCAGCCTCACTGTTAGAAATGAAGAAAGAGGGGAAAACGCAGGAAGACCCACACATACCACAAAAATGGAGAGTATCCAAGTCCTAGAGGAATGGTAAGTGTGCTTCACCTTGTCATCGTGTCTCGTATTTGTACACCGTTTACACCTACTCAGTGCTGGAGCCTTAGCTCTTGTGTCCTGGTGCTCCTCGGAGTGGTTTTGTGAAATGAATGCATTCTCACTATGGGAGATCTTACTTTGTGATGGCAACCGCTTGTCATCAAGTTTTCTATTAGCTGTGTTAAGCTCTCAGCTAAAACACTGCCTGGGTTTATCTTTCTCTTTCAAAAAGTAATGACTGTTAAGATGAATTAGCCCCTGATTGCCCTAATTCTTCTCTTTTCTGTGAATATTTTTTCCTAAGCTTTTCTCTTTATTAGGGAAGAGTCTAAAACACACACAAAAAGATATGTAATTACCAGAGTTGGTCAGAAAGGGCACCCAGCTGGTCCCTGGTCCCATTTCCATCAGAACAGACTCTAACCAGGTATTTTCTCCAAAATGAGAATCAAGTTCTCAATTGCAGTATCTACAGAATAAAATTAAAATGCAAGTAGATTAGTTGTATAATTATAGGTGCTTTCTTTTTCTGCTTCCTGTGAAAAGATTTTAATGTTGGTGCCTCATAGTAATTTTTCCACCTTTAAAAGTTTTTTAATGAATGAGAAAGTTGAGACTTTGGAATAGTAACAAATCTATTTAAAATACTTGGTCCAAGAAAATTTTTTTAAAAATACAAGTACTTCTTTAACCAAATGTATTTTGCATTGGGAAATCCTTTTTCTTTTCTTTCCTTTTTCTTTTTTTATTTAAATTCCAGTTAACATACAATATTAGTTTTAGGTGTGCAATATAGTGATTCAACACTTCCATACAACAGCCCGTGCTCGTCACGCAAGTGCACTGCTTAGTCCCCATTTTCCCCCACCCCCCCCACCTCCCTTCTGGTAGCCATCAGTTTGTTATCTATAGTTAAGAGCCTGTGCCTTGGTTTGCCTCTCTCTATCTCTTTTTTCCCCTTTGCCCGTTTGTTTTGTTTCTTAAATTCCCTATATAAGTAAAATCATATGGTGTTTCTTTCTCTGACTGACTTACTTCACTTAGCATAATACTCTGTAGTTCCATCCATGTCGTTGCTGAGTAATATCCCATTATATATACACACCGCATCTTCCTTATCCATTCATCAAGTGATGGACACGGGTTTTTTCCATAATTTGGCTATTGTAGATAATGCTGCTATAAACATTGGGGTGCGTGTGTCCCCTCAAATCAGTATGTTTGTCTTCTTTTGTGTAAATACCTAGTAGTGCAATTGCTGGATCATAGGGTAGTTCTATTTTTAACTTTTTGAGGAGGTTGGAAAATTCTTAAATAAACCAATAGATAGGAAAGCAAGATCTGGATTGATTTAACCATAAGTATCTCCAAGCTTCTCTTTTCCATTTTTTTGAAGTATAACCAAAGGGAATAAAAACTGGTGGTTTTTGCATGAACGTAGTCACTGAAAACTTGAATATAAATATCTAGAAAGTCATCAGTGTCATCATTATAAAGTCCTCAGTGTCATCCTGAGCTTTTTAGCTCTAATAAATCCATTCATGGGTAATACTTCATTCATAATCTTTAATAGAGTAATACTAGAGCTTAGGAAAATATGTGACAAGTGCATACAATGTATTCTTATTTTAGATCCAGTGACAAATGAAAAAGTAGCTATCAGAGAGGAAAGGAGAAACTGAACCTTATGGCTTTAAAGTTAAAATCTACATCAAAAAAATATTAATTAAGTTAAAATCTACATCAGACACAAACAGAAAACTCCATTTGCCCTTTAAATTAATGCATAGGGTGTCTTTGTCAATTTGCAATATATTGTTAATGTTTGAACATTTCAGGCTTCATTACAAATTTATGATGGCCATGCGCATAGTTTGCATAGCCCCTTGCTATTTGAATGCTTTGCTCCGTAACACACACTTGTGCCTAAACGAATTCTTTTTTTTTTTTTTTTAAGGATTTTATTTATTTATTTGACAGAGATAGAGACAGCCAGCGAGAGAGGGAACACAGCAGGGGAGTGGGAGAGGAAGAAGCAGGCTCCCAGTGGAGGAGCCTGATGCGGGGCTTGATCCCAGAACGCCGGGATCACGCCCTGAGCCGAAGGCAGACGCTTAACCGCTGTGCCACCCAGGCGCCCCTAAACGAATTCTTAATACCCAGAAGTAACTAGCCTAGTCCTGGCAGATAGATGCTTGCCAGATCAGGTCACACTAATTGGCAATGACCACTAGATGGCAGCAAGCGAATAGCAATTTCTATCTTTTCTCCCCTGCTTGGACTAAGTATTCTTAGGTCAAAGTTGCCTTTGATAATGGCCCAATTCTGTCTTTGCAGCCAAAACCCCACTTCAGATGAAGTCTTGTCCTGGTCTCAAAATTTTGACAAGATGATGAAGGCCCCAGCAGGAAGAAACCTTTTCAGAGAGTTTCTCCGAACAGAATACAGTGAAGAGAACCTACTTTTCTGGCTTGCCTGTGAAGACTTAAAGAAAGAGCAGAACAAAAAAGTAATTGAAGAAAAGGCCAGAATGATCTACGAAGATTACATTTCTATACTATCACCAAAAGAGGTAAAAATCCGGAAAATATTAATGTGGGCTTCCTAAGACCAAGGATGAACCCAATGGGACCTCTGCCCACATAGGGTAATGCATGGGCTGTGGACAGGCTAGAAGGCTTCCGTGGGCAGATAATTTAGATTTCACTCTGAGAATGCACCTGAACATGGGTTGAAGGTTAGGTTTCCCTACTATGCTTTGATCATTTATCTCTCGTTGAATCGTGTGGGAGGCTACTTGCTTTTCAGAACTAACATTTACAAAGCCTGTTAAATACAATTTGCTTAATACAGTGACTTACGCTAAAGAGGAAACAAAGAATTCACTGTGGGGCAGTGTTTCTCAAAGTATGGTCCCCAGATCTCCTGTCTGAGAATCTCCTGGAGCATTTGTTTGGAAAGCAAATTCTTGAGGCCTATCCAGGACTTCTGAATCTGAATTTTTGGAAATAGAACCCAGGAATCTGGACTTAAAACAAGCTTTCCACATACAAACTAGTTTGAAAAACTCTGTAATAGGACCTTAAAAAAAAAAAAAAGCTACCATGTTTTTTGATGCTTATGATAGAATTTTTACAGGATTGAAGAATGGGCCTTTATGACCCATTAATATTCTTAGGGGCGAGATGGGTCATTGCAAATCTTTTACTTATTCCAGTTATCCTGTTACTCAAAGTGCAAGCTATTTTTGCCATTGCCGAAACATACCTAATAAATAAGGAACATTGCAAGCAAACAAATTAACCCTTTTCCATTAACTTTTTAAAAATTAATTTGATCCTGAGTAATGCTCCAGCTGCCAGAGTTAAAAGCACCTGATGAGGGAGGAATTGGTAGTGTAGCCAGGCCTTGGAATGCTGAGTGACAGAGTCGCAGAGGTGCTTCAAAGCATTTGAATTTAGTGGTTCCTGAATGCCTTCTGTTCTCCACATCACCCTCTTTTCATCTTCTCTGTCTCTGTGCGTTTGAATGTCCTGACCTGGTACCTTCTGCCTCACACTCCTCTCCTGTGTGTGGAGACACGTATAAAGTTCCCTAGAAGCAGGCTCTGCTCGTTGGTGCTTCATCCAATCTGGATGTGGCCCCAACGTATAGACGACTTCACTTCTAATGAGGTGGACCTTATAAGTTTAAAAAATTGGTTAGTTAGGTTATAATTGCCATTGGTATTCTAGAGGATTCCAATAGTATTTTGTCTCTGCAAAATGAGAAACCTGGAATTGGATACACAAAAAATCGTTTTATTTTTTATTTCCCTCATTAATATAGAAAAAGTATTCATAGAAACAAGGTGGGGAGAATTTTTTCTGTAGCCTCAATGCATTTATTACTGATGCCGCTTTGTGGTGCTAACATCAGAAATACATTCTTCAGGTTTGTAGTCAGTCTGGAACCTCAGCACCTGGCCAGTTCTACTTGGATTTTATCAGCATATACATTTCATTCTCATTTTTATTTTAATTTTGCATTACATGGCAAATATATCAAAGGCTCCAAATGTGCCCAAATGATGTGCTTCTCATGCCCATAATTGGTGTTTGGGAAGATTATCTAGCCCATTTCTCTCCCCAAAATATATAATATGTATCATGTGAAAATGGCAGTTGTCTCAATTATCTAGTCCATTGTTTGTAGTATCTATGATGGGTGTTCTATTTTAAAATAATGTTGGTAGAAAAAATATTCTCCATATGAAGTACATAGAATTCCTTTATTTTACAGTCTCCATTTACTAGTTTTTAGTTTTTAGGGGAAACACTTTCCCATTGTCACACTCCAGGTTTTCACATGTCAATGATTAACGGAGCTTTGTAAAATAAACAATTTTCATAAAATTACTTCTTTGGCCCATAGTTTCAAACTATCTTAGTTATTGATTACTGAAATATAAGCTATTGGATTTTCATTGTTTTCGCAAAAGTAATGAGGTTTTGCTTTAGCCTAATTTCTTTATTTTGAATATGAGTTTCACCAAAAAGTCATTAAAATATTATTTCTTGATCAAGAGCACTACCTTTCCTAAATTAAATGGACTAATATTTAGTGTAACAGACATATATCTTTTCTCCTTTGTGTATCTATATTTGGACCATTACCCACTTTTTAATATCCTCAAAATACCACAGAGAGAGAGAGAGATGGAAGCAAAATTCAAATTTTTACCATTTTGCTATTTGTGTGCTGACTTGTAAATAACTCTTGCCATAGAATCTAAATGATTGGACTGTATGAAGTGCCTTTGTTTAGTCAAAGGATTGTTCTCCTGTCCACGTAGTAATTACATTTCATCATTTGATCATTGTTTAGTAGCAAAAACAAATAAACCAAAAGTAGGTATTTGCAATTATAAAAGAAAATTGTTTACAAGTTATATTTTAAGCTAAGGTATAGATATATTTACTCTTGAACCTTGACCTGACTCACTGATACACTTAGAATATGGCATGCACTTCCTGGCCACCCCAGAACACTTTCTAAACTATTACATCTCAATGACCTTTCTGTGCAAAAACTTGTTAATTTGTAATCAGCCACAATACATTAATAACTGTCTGATGATACTGAGTTGTCACCCTTCAAATTTTGTTTTCCAACACTGGAGAGAACACATGTCACATCAAGAGAGCCCTGACTATGCAGTAGTAAGAGCACTAACTAATCATGTGGGTTCATGGGACTCAGGATCTGGATTTGCTTCTGCCTGATTGTGTGGCTGGGGATAAATTAGTTCATTCTCTGATTTGTTATTCAGTTGCTTGGTTGGTTTACAAAAATAAAGACAAGAAGGGACACAGAGAATAGCAAACCAAATCCAGAATGACAGTTCTGAGGCTCTTGTGCTACTACTCCATTCTCTTCACCAAGTGATGTAGCTAATCCATCACGGTTCTTACTGCTATACGCAGATTCAACCAGAGAATTTATCTCAACACAATATTCAAAGCAGCCACTACAAATTGGAATTGGGATACATTTCCCATTTGGGATCCATTTTGCATTTGATCTTTCTACCTCTGAAATTCTATAACTGTTTCTACTTATTCTGAATATTTTTAACGAACATGAATATTTGAATCATTTATAAAATAAAGACTAAATAACTAAAAGTTGTCAGGATTCCATTCTTAACTAGACCTCATTTTTCTCCACTAGACTCTCATTTTATCTTAATTTGATAGAGTTATCATGTTCCTCTTGGTTAAATGTAGAGAAAGTCTACCTTCTTGAAATTATTTATATCTAGATAACTTATTTTCTTCCTGAAGCCAGTGTGCTTGAAATTACGTTTCATTATTTGAGGAGTATGTTTTATGCATTTTTAATAATTTGAGTATTATTTTATAAAACAGATGTTTGCAATCAGGAGACGCTGTAACTTCCATTTCTTGGTATAGAGTACATTCAAGAGGGAAAGGACAAATTTTAAGTTAAAAAAAGCAACTAAAAACAAATAAAGAAGAGCATTTTTCAAAAGCTAATTTTTTATGTGATGTTCTCAGAGAAAATAAATGGGGGTAGTAAAGAGGAATTTAAGATTAATAGTAATCTTACTGCAGATATCAGCTGCTGATGGCAGTTTATATTTATTAAATCTTGAAAAGACAAACCCAGCAAAACTAAGAACATTAATAAAAAGTCTATTTGGGGTTCCCAGGCTGTCTCATGCAACTCTTGAACTCTTGTAAGTTCGAGCCCCACATTGGGTGTAAAGATTACTTAAAAAATAAAATCTCAAAAAAAAAGTCTATTACCTACTATAAGCAGCATTGAGCTATTGAATGAATAAGTAATTATACGTCTTGCCACAAACGTAAGACATGCCTGCAATGAAGAAAACTGTTCAGTTTTCTACAAATCTCTTTAGTGATGGCATTGTCCTTAACCTGGGCTGTAATCCAGCCCTACTACTGCTTACCATCCTTATGACACTGAGCAACTCACTTCAGTGCTCTCTGACCTCAGCTTCCTCATCATGTAATGGCATAGAAAAACTCAAAAACTCACTAAATCTCTAGCTTTCCAGCTCTCTCACATGGTGATTTCTCACATAGTTGTTTGCTTCTTCTGATTTCATCCTGAATTTCCAGTTGTTATCTGGGAGAAAAAAAGCAGTAAACCTATTCAAATTCCAAAATTATCTAAAAATAATTCATATGTGATAGACACGTGGATTCTGTGGTTGCAACTATGTGCCTCTTTAAACAAACTTATGTGAATTTCGCACTTTTGATCATTTAAATTGGTTTTTCTAAACAGGACTCATTTGACTGTATTTTCCTAGATTCATTTCTTTGTGCATGCATATTATTATTCAAAAAATACTTGACTGTTTCCTGTGAGCCAGATACTGGGTTAAATGTTGGGAGTATGTTGGTGAACAAGAGAAACATTGGCCTATCTTTTACAGAGCTTACATTTCAGGAAGACAGACAAATCATCTCAAAAGCAAATAACTAAAAATTGTGATAAACATTATGATGGAGGTGGAGGTCAATGGTATTGTTTAGAAGAGGGGTAGTCAGGTAGGGTCACTCTGAGAAGGTAAAATTCAAGTTAATAGAAAGTCTGAAGACACTGTGCTTGATCAAAAAGGTGTCATGATACCGAAGGTCTGTTGTTATTATTATTAATATCACTTTACATTGGGCTTAAACTTTGTTATTGAGAAAATGGTCTCACATATATTATCACAATATAGGTCTCACAAGAATCCTTTAGCCACTAGGACAGAGGGCACCATTTTACAGCAAAGGAAATAAATGAATTCTCAAAGAGGTAAACCAACTATTGTAGGACATCAGAACTATATCTGGTAAAGACAGAACACAAGCCCAAGGTCTTCTGATTCCAAATGTGGTGCCCTTTCAACTGCCATATGCTGACTTGTAATCCCATTGCGTAGTATTGTCTTCATGACTTCTATAAATTTCTATAAACCCTACATTAGAACCTAAGACAAAATAAGAAACAGCAATCTTAACCACTATGCCTGAACTCTCCCTCAGACAAGCAAGATAAACTTTCCCATCATTTGGGCCCTACCAAGAATATGGTTACTGCACTTTATCCAGTGATCTTTGTTCCAAGAAATAAATTCCAGTAGTTATATTTGCAATTTATAATTATTTTCAGTAGAAGTAATCAACACAAAATAATATGACTAAAAGTACACATGGTATAAATTTACTGAAACTAATGGGAGAATCCAATATTCTTTATAAAATTTAACATGAGAAAAACACTTTAGTTAAAATTAAAAAGAATATCTCCAGTGGCAGAAGCTATCACTGGTAAAATTTAATACGAACTTATAAAGGAAAAAGAAAAAAATCAGAATTTTACTTCAAAAAGAATCCTAAGTAAAGCATCTTTGGTAAAATTAAAAATAAAATGGGGAAAAAATGGAGGAAAAAAATCATGATATCTAAAAAATTCTTTAAGGAATTAACCTAATTAATTAAAGGAGGGTCTCCACAAGGGAAAGACTTTCAGTGAAAATTCATCATTTTCAGCATAATTCTGCCCCAAAAGTCCATGAAGTCAAAATTTCCATGCATCTTGATGGCTAGAACTGAAAGGCAGGGTCAACACTTAGCATACAACCTTCTGGCAATATTCACCTATCTCAGAGTTCTCCTCCACTGGGTAGGAAATGCAGCAAGATTAAGCAGGTCTGTCACTCAGTTTGAGCCAGGTTTTCCCAAGCCACACTAGCAAGACTTGTGTCTTCCTTCCCCCCACTTTATCTCCACACTCTTGTTGGACCTTCAGCACTCATGACATTTTTCTCCCAGCTTGTTTGTGGAGCTGCAGGTAGATATTTATATGTTTGCAAGCCACTTGCTTTTCTTCTTCCCCTGTCTCCTGCTCCCTGTGCGAGTGAAGCTTCCAAGTTCCGTGAGGCCTATCACAAAGTCACGTAAGCCTTTGAAACTTCACTTGCCACCTGTCAACACGGCCATTGTGCCCAGCACTGCTGCAGCTGCTAGGTGAATGCTGTCAAATCCATAGGACTGTCCGGGGCCATCCCACAGGAGTACTTCTTTTTCTGTTAATGCTGTGACTGCTGCATTGTGCCGTCCCTTCCCCTCCCCAGATGTGAGTCTCAGAGGACTGAGTACTACCAGAATTCCCATTGCCCGAGGGCAGCTCTTGTCTTATGTTTCTCAACCTTCTCTTCCCTTAGAATGAGTCCTTTATGGGAAACTCCTCAGTCCCTTAGGCTTTGGACCCCAGATTAGATGGGGCTATGAGCCATCCAGTTGTGCCTGAATCCTATGGTGACTATGGCTCAGGCCCATGCTGGGATCCACCCCCACTAACTTGTATTATAGATATTCCACAGTCTGAAGCACAGAGATGCCACCAGATGAAACTATAGATTGTTATACCCATGGGGTTTATCCTTGTTATTTGACCTCTCTACACTTCTTTTGACTGACAACCTTTCCAAACAAGCAGATCTTAAGGTAAATATTTTATTTTTTAAATAGAAATAGCAAATGACTTTTGTTACAGGTTACTAAATGTTGGATGACTTTCTCTGTGATCTTTCAGTACGGTTTTTAATTTGCAAAAAAATAAAATTTTACAGGGAAAACTCAAGACATTTAATAATTAAAGGTATTTTATTTCTCTGTCTTAAGATAACTAATGGGGTTCCAGCCACAAGCAATTATACTGTTTTTGATTATGCTGTTATTTAGAAATAAATGATCTTTCTTTATCACTAATCTAACATTTACCTCCCCCATTGAAACAAAAAGTTCTCAAGTTTGAAAGTAAGAGCAAAAACATTTACAGAAACACTTGAGTGGTGATAACACCATGTTTCAGTGTGAGATCAGTTTGAACTCCAGTGTCAACATATTCCAATTGAGTGAAAAGATAATATTTTTAAATAAAAAGCTAAGAAAAAAATTCTGTATGTTTTATTACTTTGTACTTGATGATGACCTCAAATGGCTCAGATAACACAGAGAATTAAACCTAAATGACCCATTTCCAGCACTTTTTTTTAAAGGAATTCCTTTAAGACAATATATAGTTCAGCGAAGAAACATTTAATTTTTTCCGTAACGTTGGTCTAGCTAAGCCACAGAAATTTAGTCTGGATCACCATTGCCCTCTCATAGCACCCGTCTCTGGGGTGTAGCAATCAACCCAGTTCCTCTCTATGGGCCATATAGAGCTCAGGAATCTGGGGACACCCAGACAGAATATGAGCCACTTCAGTCCTCAGGACTATCTCAGACCCCAGGCTCAGTCCAAACGGTAGGTGGGAAAAGAAGCCAGAACCAAAAAGGCTTTTGCAAAATGCTTATGACAAAACATTTAGCTATAAATATGAAAGGTTTCTATCGATGTGAGTACATCGTGAGACAGGTAATATGGATCACAGTGCTCGAGTCCATGCTCAACAGTGAGGACTGAGGAAACCAAGCAGGACAAGTTTGCGATGGCTGCCTCTTGGGTTTTCCTAACATGTCACTTCAGAGCAAAGCTTACCTCTGTTCCCTAAGTCTGCCCTTATTGCTATTTATTTTTCCCCCATTCCCTTTCCAGCAGCCCTACCAGCTCCAACAGGATCAGCATTTAGTGAGGGAAAACAAAACAAAACAAAAAAACTATCATTTGCAGAATTTAATTTCTTATGCTTTTTAAATAACACTGTACTCATGTACGGGTATTCTGAATTCCTACTTACATTTCTCCTTTCAAAGACTCCACTTCAAGCAATTGTTCTACTTAATCTGTAGAACAGAGATCTTCAGGTGTATAAGGACCATATAGTTCTCTGTGCCTTGCCAGGTACCCCCAAGCCATGGAAAATGCCTGCTGTGGTTTTGCCCTACGACACCCTCCCACGTTCCTGGTTTCTTACTTTGACGCTACAGGATTTGTTGAGATATAAAACTATCAGGAATCAGCACTCGATATCATGCTGATTTTTGCCAGAGAACTACTCTCTGCCAGATTTTTCCTTGTCCCATCGACAGAGTCACCCCAGCGGTTACCTAATAGGAGAAGATAAATTTGTCTTCTGGCTACGGAATTCTCCAGTGCCTCAACTTTGAATAGAAATGGTCAAAAAACCCTGAGTGCCCAAAAAAGATAAATCCAAGTAAGCCAGGATATCTGTGAACTAAATTTCTGGCTTAAAAGACAAGTTATTTTTTGTTTGTTTTAGTTCAACTTTTGAGGAAGAAAAGTATGCAAGGTGATGTAGCCATGGAAAAGGTAACCTCAAAAAAAAAAAAAAAGTAACCTCAAGATTTTTAGGTAGTTGGATTTAACCCTTTGAAGTTTCTCTGAAATGTCACAAACCTATATTTGCTTAATTGAGATCTTTTGAAAAAAATTTTTATTTAATGTATCTGCTCTTATTTCTTTTTAGGTCAGTCTCGATTCTCGAGTTAGAGAGGTGATCAATAGAAATCTGTTGGATCCTAACCCTCACATGTATGAAGATGCCCAACTTCAGATATATACCTTAATGCACAGAGATTCTTTTCCAAGGTTTTTGAACTCTCAAATTTATAAGTCCTTTGTTGAAAGTACTGCCAGCTCTACTTCTGAATCTTAATTTTCATTTAAAAAAAAATCATTTTGGAGGGCTGGGGTGGGAAATAAAAGTAGTTAAATAACACCAGAAACTGAGTTCCTGGAGAACTACAGTTTAGGATTCCTCAGGCTACTGTGAAAATACAACCACATGGTCTTTGTCTCCATTTTTATCAAGGTTATCCTGGTTAAGTTTGGAGAAAATACCACATAAAAACAATGAATTGCCAAATTAAGTTTGTTTTATTCAACACTCATTCTCCTTGCAAGCAAACTGTATTTGTAGTCCTCTGAACAGTCTCCTAGTGTATCCCCAGAGACTGCATGTGCAAAGTAAAACTGCTTCATTTGCCACGTAGCTGTTGTAATATTTAATCCAATGGCATAACTTATATCTGTATTTAAGGACTTTTGTGCAATATGGTCTTATAGAAATAATTGCCAAAAAAATTGGCTGTGGTTTGCGTTTTTAAATATACTCTAAGACAGAAAAAGCCAACTTTTAAGTTGTAACAGAGGTATTCAACATGCTAAATACTGTGTTCAGTACATTTCATTTTGAAGCCAATATTTCTGTACATGGAAAAAGAGCTATTTATCTCTGTTTGTTGGGAAATCCTAATGGGGGATTCCTCTGGTTGTTCACTGCCAAAACGGTGGCATTTTCTTTATAGAATAGTTTGCTATGTAAAAAAAACAAAATAAACAGATAATAAGAAGAAGAAAAGAGAAAAAAAGCACAAAACAATTTGAAGATATTTTATCTCAATGACAAATTAAAGAGTGATAATTGTTTTTAATTGTAATAGAAGAAAATCTATGTATATATCAGATGTCCAATACTGTAATTAATTTATTAAAGACTGGCTCTCCAGTTCTAAAATGGTTGTGTAAAGTATGTACTTTAGCAAGAAAAAAAAATACTAAGCTCGATAACTTAGTTTTGGAATATAAAAAAAAGGATTTAATAAAGGAATGCCTAAATGTAGCATCATAAAACATTTTGATGAATAGCATCTGTCCTGTGGCATATTTTCCTTGAAAGCAAAATCCAATGAAAAGCTAAGTTTTTAACCAAGAGAAGTTTTGTAAGGGTTATGAAGAAGATAATTCTCTATTTCAGACCTTAACTGTTTTCATAGTATCTTCAGAATGACTTATTTTAAAAATGTTAAAACCAAACTATTAATACTCATCCGTAATTGAAAGGCAGTACAGTGCTCAAATCTTCTAGCTGCCGTTATTATTTTTTATAAGCACCACTAAATCTTTAAGACAGAATACTTGCCTGATATTGGCATGTACTTTTGACATTCAAGAAAACCGTGTCCTATCATGCACACACACACAAAAGTCAGTGTCATATTTATATCAAGGTGTTACATTTGAATATTACTATCCCCTGGAGGCTATTTTTTTAACTTAAAATAAATATAGTATTGAGTCACCTAAAGTGAAAGTTTTAAAAATATTTATATCCACTGAGAATACTGGCCTTATATTAAGGATGATATTAAAATTATAGGTTTTATCATTTTTTAACTACCTCTCATTTTTTAATTTATTAAACATTTTTAAAATAAACAAGTTTGGGGTTTTCTTTTTAAAATTTATTTTACTTGAAAGTTTGGCATCATAAGTTTCTTTTTCCATAAAACTTAAGACATTTCAAGAATTGTTTTTTTAAGTGAATTTGATTTTTCTAATTTATATAGAATTCAGGAGATATGGTTAAAAGGGCTATTACCTATTCCCTATGCAAATATTTTAACTGTTGCAGTGTTTGACAAAATGGGATTTAAAAAAAGTTTGCAGAGTAGAAAACAAAATGTTCTGTTTACACTGGCGTTGCTGACTATCCTACCATATTCAGCACTTTTAAATACATATTTATGAAAATGTAGTTAGAATACAAGATAGAAAATATTTATAATAATCATTTCTTTTAACAAATGCCTGTTTTTGTCTGAAAGTGTTAGTGCGTTAAGACATACTTTATCCATGTCAATTAGATATTTCCTATTTGAATAATAGGTTTCAGTAATATGTTGAAAAAAAGATAGCTATGAAGATGTTTACAAAAAGTCCTATTTTTTTTCCGAAAGAGTGAAGAAAAACCTACAAGAATCATCACTTCTATTGTGAAGTTCTAGTGTTCCTAATTTAATTTTTTCTTGAGTAGAATTGAGTTTATCATGCTTCTATGATGTATTCACATATATGTTGTAATATCATACTTGTTGCTATGTTTGAGGCACAATAAATTGGTGCACATGACCAGAAAATATGTAATATACTAAGATACACCGCATGCATCAATCTTTTTACATGTAGACTTTATATTCTTGTTGTTACTATATGATGGTGACCTGCTAGCCATAAGTTATCTTTATAAGATACTTTGGACTATTAGATGAATTGTCTGTTTGACAATACCTTTAATATTTTACCAAATGTAAAAGATAAGGGCCCTTATAAAGAGTCCTAATCTCTAACCTGGGCATTTGTAGAATACAGACTTTGAAGTTAGTGTATCCTTTTGAAACCTGATTAGGAAGTTGGGTTGAGAATGATTCTAGAGCAGATTTACACATCGGATGTCGGTAGCCATGATATGCGAGCATTTCTGCGCTAAAGTCCTATTTGGGTGGGAGGGGAGGTTTCTCAATTAATTTCAAAATGTTTAAAGTTTCTGTCTACGAGTACGTCTGTATATTTGCAACTGTACCGATTTTTAAAGTATGGTATAACTCCTTCTGTTTTAATTACAGAGCTATAATAAAAAAAGCCCTCAGCTGGTGTCTATGCTACCATTCCAAGAGCACAATATTTGTTATGGTAGAATTTGATTTTTCCTAGTGAAAATATTCCTCCCTGGGGACAAATTAGCACTTTAGAAGGTACACTTTGTGTTTTAGATTGTCAGGATATCTTTGTGTAGTGTTAGAATCTGCTAATGCACACAGAAAGACATTAATGCTCTTTCTGTAGTGCCTAAATTCAGAGGTGTCTATCATGGAAAGAAAAGTGGAGGGTATAGATTATATATAAATACATACAACTGAATTGGAGAGCCAGATTTCTTCAGAGATGGATCTTGTACATAGATCACACTAATAATGGATGGATGATGCTTCTTCTTCTTTACTCTGGATAATTGTTATTATGTTACTCAAAGGTAATACAGATGTTCCAACAGTGTTATAGGGCAGCTCTAAGCACAATGGGTGCACTGGCATATGAACAACAATAGCAAAACACAATTTTGATATCAATGTTATGGAGTGCAAAAATCAAGACCATAATATGGTCTTTTTTTAAAAAAAAATCTTAAAATATGTACATAGGATGACCAGTTCTGATATTTGGTCATGGGGCATGGGGTGTTTATTAGTATCCTTTAATGCTGCCTAGGTTCTTACTTACAGAATGAAACGCATATCATATATTTACCTGATAGTTCAGTTTTGCAAAAGGACTATAGAAATAGGTAAATAATGTTTATATATTAGGGGCAAAAATACATTTTCACCCCATTAAGCTTACTTAATATTTCCTTAATTTTGAACGTATCCATTTTTTTCTGTACACTTTTAACATATTGAAAAAATGTCATATTGTTATTGTGACAAGTTACATTTGCAAAAGATACAACATATCAGATGCTTTGAGGAGTAAATATAGAAGGAAGAAATTTTAAATACAATCAGAAAATAGGAAAATAAGAACTCTTTCAAAAGCCCACCTAAAATTTCTTAGGTCTAAAATGCCTATAGATAGAACCCTATCAAACATGAATTTTAAAAACTGCTCTGGATGCAATGGCAAATTATTTTGAAAGGTGGTAAAGACAGTTCCAGAAAACTTTTTTGCCTGTGTATTTATATTGACAGCTTCTGACCCTAATTTTCAAATATATTATGCAAACATTTATATTTGCATGCTTTTTTCAGTTCTTTTTAAATTTCTGACCAATATAAAATGCTTGTTCTCCTGAGAAAACAGTATTAAGTCTGTAAAAGTTTTAGTTATTCCTCACTTGTTACAACTGCAAATATTTATCAATAAAACTGATACCAAAAACTTGGCTTCTGATCTTCCCTGCAACGTTCTTAATAGTATCCTCACCACACATGATGGTGTATAGACTGATACTGTTGTTACCAAATACCAGGCTTTACTTATAAATTTGAATTCAAGTTACAGATCTGTCTCATGGGACTTTGGACAAATACTATATGGAACCTCTCTGAGCCTGCTTCCTCATCTTCAAATGGGGAATAGAATACTTTATTTACAGGGTAGCCATGAGAATTAAAAGAAGTCAACATGGAAAGAATGAAGTTTTACATATATTATTACTACTTTATCAAAGTTCTCCAGCTCAATAATTATTCCCATTTCAAGAATGTATGAATTAAATGCCACTATTCTTTAGAAACCATACTTTAAAAATCTGATTTTGTTATTCATCAAACAAATACAACCACGCTTATATTAAGGTGGGGGACTATATGAATCTGTTACTACTTTGTTCAGTATGATTCAGATTCAGTTGTCAGTGCACAAACATCACACTGAACACCAAGCAGTATGTTTCTTTCAATGACACACATACACAGATATATGTGCATAGATGTGTGTATGCCTATGTGTGTATAATATTGTAGGCTTAAAGTAAATGTTTAAATAAGACAAATAAAAAATAAATCATTTGAAAATTTTATTTCCAAAGGAAATAAAACAACATTCCCAAGGACAGGAAGAATATAAACATCAAATAATTTGCCAAATAAATATGTGGAAATAAAGCTGCAACTAAGTTATGAGAGACTGGCCATTAGAAAACACTGATACTGGCATGGAATAGAAAGCATTCCGGTATGATTTTTTTAAAAATTTTACTATGAAAATATGAATACTAAGGAATAAAAGATGGATGTTCATAAAATTTTTCATTAAATCTTTTATTTTTTAATTTTTTTATTTTAGTAGCATTTGCATTTTTTTATTATGTTCAGTTAGCCAATAAATAATACATCATTGGTTTTTGATGTGTTATACACAGCTAGTGAATCGTTAAACACTACATAATAAACCTTTTACTTTAGAATAGTTTTAGATTCACAGAAAAATTGCAAAAATACTACAGAGGTTCCATATACTGTACACCCATTGTGACGTTTGTTACAACTAATGAACCAATATTGATGCATTAAGTCTGTGATTTATTCAGATTTCCTCAGCTTTTACCTAATGTCTTTTTTCTGTTACAGGATTTCATTGAAGATACACATAACATTTAGCCATCCTGTCTTCTTAAGTTCCTCTTAGTTGCAACAGTTTCTCAAACTTTTTTTGGTTTTGATGACCTTGACAGTATTGAAGAGTACTGGTCTAGTGTTTTGTAAAATGTCCCTTAAAAGGAATTTGTCTGATGTTTTCCCCATGATTAGACAGGTGTTACCAGTTTTTGGAAGACCACAGAGGTAAAGTGCATTTATATCACATGATATCAGAGGTACATACACCATCATGACTTATCACTGTTAATATTGACCTTGATCATCCGGTTGAGGGTAGTGTTTATTAGGTTTCACCACTATAAAGCAATACATTATTAAGAGGTCATATCAGAGGTAAACGTACTGGACATTTACGCTGGGCTAAAAAAATTCTAAGCAGATTCCTCAGCACTGTTATTAGGTTCCATTAAATGACTGCTAACAAATACCATGATGAAAATACAATAAACTGAAAAGTGTAATGGGAAAATAAAACTCCAAAACTGTTAGTTTGAATATTCAGTTAATGGAGGTGAAAGTGAATTTTTTCCCTTGAACTATCTTTACTTTATCCTCTACATCCCTTGGATAGTAAAGACTTATTTTAATTGTCATAAGAGGTAATTTAAATCAGTAATCATTTTGCTGAGTGCTTTTCCATATTGCCCTCAACAGAATAATGAACACTGATTAATGAAATAATGTAAAAGACTTGATTTTTCCCCCTTGCTGTAACCTATTTGTCATAAATACAGCTTCTTGTATATGATTTTAGGGTGTTTGCTAAATATAAAAACCAATTTCAATGTGTTTGGTTCTGTAAATTTTATCATATTGAATGTGTACAATTTTTTGCTACCATGTTCATTGTACTCAATAATCTATATCCATATTTTGTAGTCCACTAATAATAGTGGACCATAAAGGAGTTTTGAATGCATGAATGCAACCTGAGACACATGCTTGGTTATTTTGCAATGTCAGAATAACTGTAGGTACTTATAAATTGAATAGATAATCTAGATTATTTTTCCTCCGATTTAAGTTGTTTTGGGTTTTTATTTCCCCGTCCTTGAATCTATTTTATCATTTTACCTATGTACAAATAGTAGACTTCCTGAAAATGCTAGAATCTTCAATATGTAATAATAGAATTTGAGCATGACAACAATGTAAGGAAATTCAGAAGTCTCAAACTATTTGTTTTGAGTTTTCGAAGTAAATCAAACTACAGTTGTTTTCATTAAACTATATTGTGGAAACCTATAGATATTATTGTAAAATGCACATGCATTACACTTTTTAAAAATGTTTTGAATTAATAAAGAATTCACCAATGTATCCTTAGACAAGCTACTGTTTCCTCATTGGTGTAACACTAGGAGTAAAAGGTACATTAACTTACATTACTTAAATTGCTTATGCATCTTAGGTAATATAATAATTTCTGGCTGGATTCTTTACCGCATTCCATAAAGTTATTGCTGCTCACATTTTTTCACCTTTTATAAATAATAAAGTATATTCTTGAAATGACTTGAAAATTCAGTTTAGAGATTTATCATACTGAGTTCAAATGACTCCCACCCATTTCCATGGTTTAAAAAAATTCAGAGTGTAGACTTGGGAAATAGCTGATTCTAGTAAGGATAAATAACGACCTGATACTCCTGTTCTACACTCGGATCAGAATTAAAATAAAATGGGTTTCAACCACTATCTTAAAGAAAAACAATTTTACAAAGTAGTGTGGCCTGAATACACAAAGTGAAACGAATAGTTGAGGTAATCATTTGGAGCTTTTAAGTAGCAAAACCTATTTTTGCTCTATATAATGTGGAGAGTCAAGTCATTCCTCCACTTTGCATTTGTAAGGAATGAATAGAGACAATGCAAGCTCATCTTACAAGAATTTTATACCTAACCTCAGTAGTTTTGATTAGACGACTTAAGGATGACTTAAACTTGCCAAGGGCTCCCGTATTTGCCATTTGATTCTTTAAAAAACAAATTGCACGTTTTCAGTATTTCAGCTTTCTCAACAGTGAAAACATTTAGTACACCCTGCGCAAACCAGTTACTTAGTGGGAGTTCCCAGATTGAGTCAGCCCTTGCATTCCCAGGACTGTCTTGGTTATATTTATACCCTCATATCCACCCCTCTGGTGGGTTGCGAAAACCTCTTTTGAAAAAATGCAAAGCGTTATACCAATAAACCTCAGTAACTGTGGCACTAATCCGCTATCTCAAGGTTTTTGGAGGGAGATGGAGGTTGGGCTACCAAAGGCGGGACTCTGAAGGCTTTGCTGCGCTGTGGTTTATTGTAACAGGGAATCACTAAATCTCTTTTAAAAGTAGATAACGATAACTCGGAGTGAGAATGGACGGGCAGGAGACTCGGTGAGGAAGGAAGTCGTTTGCAAGCAAGTAAATTTCGTGGCACATAAAGGCAGGAAAGCAGATTTGGGGAGATCACTCTCCTGGTTGCCTTCGAGTACACTAGTCTCGTCCTCATTTAGACGCGCCTTACCCAACTTCGAAAAGAGACATGAGCGGAAAAAAAGGAAGAGGAGCAAACACACGTACACACACCAATGCCCATCCTACAAATCACTCCTGGAGACGAAAAGCCAGGCTGGTACTGGAGAGGACTTCCGTGGCTGTGTCCTCAACCCCTCTAGCGAACTACACTGCCCTCCACTGCGGTACTCGAGATCCTCATTCAGTGCTTGGGAAATAAATCCTCGACATCAGAAAACCGAGTGGCAACCTTCAGCATCCCGCTTCCTGACTACCACACCGCCCGCCGGGGTACATTCGAGAAGGCGTTTCCCACCTAGCTTCTAAATGTACCCGGATCTCCCGGACCCTCTCGGATCACTTCCTGCTCCGCCCCCTTCTGGCCTCCGCGAATAATACGGCGTTTAAAGGCTTGCCAGGAAGTTCCCACCGAGGCTTTCGAGAGGCCCTTTAAAACTGGCGCGTGCGCTGGGCTGGGCACGGTTTCTCAACTCCGCACAGTGTCGCGAGATTCGCTGTCCGAAACTTCCGGCTCTGGTCAACCTCGGTGGTTGTAGTTTAGTTATGCGGTCCCAGCTTCTGTGGAGTGCGGCTCGGTGCCTGTGGGCACGCCAGGTTGTCAGCCCGGCCCGCCGGCACCTAAACTGCGGTAGCCTACCGCTGGAGGAGCTGTTCGCCCGCGGCGGGCCCTTGCGGACCTTCCTGGAGCGCCAGGCAGGATCTGAAGCCCAGTTGCAGGTCGGGGGGTCTGAGCTGCTGGCGGCGGCCAAACTGCTGAGCGAGAAGGAGCAGGAGCTGCAGGAGACCGAGCACTTGCTACACGGTGAGGGCCGGGCCCAGGGGAACGGGATTCAAAGCAGATTCTTGACTCTCCGTTTGCTTTCCCCACTCTGCCGCTGGTCAGGTGTTCACACCTCCCCGAGTTAGTTGTTCTTTACTCGGTTGCAACCCCTTTTGGTTTGGATCAGAGGTCAAGCCATCGTTGTGTGCATTCTCATCCCATCCATTCCTGTTTGAACCTTCTGTTCCCTTGATACAATGCTCCGCCCCCTTTTACAGAATTTAAGTTTGATTGCCTGCTGTCTGGCAGAAGATCGTTAGCTCACCAAGGACAAGTAAGGGACTGTCTCTGTTACGGGCTTGAGAGCAGTGTTTCTCAGAGTTGGTAAAGAGACCTTCTGCGATAGTGCCTAGAGAGGCGCCTGCTAAAGCCAAACTTTGGACTCCGAATCTGAGACCTAGAAATAGGCGTTTTTAACAAAGTTACCTCAGTGATTTAGTGTGCATTCAAACATGGATGGGTCCTAAGTTTCTGCATTTCTACAAGCTCCCGTGGACCGCACTTTGGCTAGCATGGCTCTAGAGAGCGTCACAGTGTATTCAGGGAGAGAAAATTCGTATTACAGCTGAAAAGTGAGAACAGATACCTGAACAGACACCTAGGGAAAGCAAGAACTTGTTGGAAAGGCCTTGTGCAGGGGTGGATATTAATAGTAGTTTAAACTTTACTGATCTTTTACCATACTCTAGGCTTTGCTTAACTATTTTTATGTATTAACTCATCCAGTCACATATCAAACTATGAAGTAGGTGCTATTAGCTTCATGTTCTAGAAGAGGAACATGAGGCATAGAGGTAAAATAACTGCTTAGACTAAACAGCTTTTAAGGAATGGAGTTTGGATTGGACTGACTCCAAATCTTATGGTTTTAATCACTGTACTTTGTTAACCAAGGAAGAGGAAAGGTTATGGAGAGTGGCAGGTTGAAACATTTTATAAGGGTGGGGGTGTGAAATGCTAATCTAAAAAGGTTGATTTTATCCTGTTGGCAGAAGGGAGCCAGTGGACGTTTTCAGTTGGGGAGTGAATGACAGAAATGGCTTTCTTGCTTAAAAAGCTTGATTTGTGGTAGTTTCGAAGTCAACCTGGAATGAGATTGCAGATGCCATGGAAAACAGAAAACTAATGCAATAGTCTAGGTGAGAGTTAAGGAACATCTAAATTAAGTGACTTAAGAGCAAAAGTAGATGCCCAGAAGTGAAAAAAAGAATTAATTAACCGTATTGGGAAAAATACTTTTGGGAAAAATTAAACTCATAGCTTAAGCCAAGCTTAAAAATCAAGAGGATTTAAGGTTTAAATATTTTAAAAAATCAAGCTGCAGAGAAGTAAACAGAATGTTAGGAAATTGTTACTGGCAGAACACAACTCACCTTTATATAACGATAGAAAATGTCATTCAGCAACTCCTGAGTTCTTACTTTATGTCAGACACCACTAATTACCAGAAAAATATTGAACTACTCTTTAGCTTACAGCCTAGTGAAGAGCAGCGATGTTTAAGAGGTAAAAATATAAATGGATAAGTGCTTATTTTAATTTCTGCAATAAAGAGCAATGTTATAAAAAGCAAAGGGTGGCATTTAAATGGATCTTGAAGGAAATATAGGAGGTTGCCCGACAGCGCAAGAGGAGACTGAAGGCAGAGGTGACCCACAAGAAGAAAGTACCAAATTGGAAGATTAGAATATAGCAGGAGCGTAGAGTAGGTGTGGGTTGTCAATATGTAATAGAAACTTGAAACCAGAAAGACAGTTAAGAACCCTTCCTGACAAAGAAACTGGATTTGTTCTTACAGACTGTGGGAAGTTAGCACATGTTTTTAAGCAGAGAAGTGACATCTTTTTAAAGAAAAATTAATGTTGGCCTCAGTGTTGAGGATGGATTGGGAGTGTTCTCCAGGGACCCCAGGGGCTGACAGGCTAGTGAGGAGACTGTTAAAACAGTCCAAGGAAGAGGTGGTGGTAGGCAGGAACCTCACTAACAAGACGTTCTAATAGTCTGGATTTGGGGGCTTATGTCCTGAGAAGGGTGAAGAAGAGCCAGAATTATAAGAAAAAATCTTAAGCTTCTGGGTTCAGAATATGAGTGGTCCTGTTAATTAAGATGTGAATATAAAAGTTGGGTAAATTTTAGGAGAAAGATATTTTGCACTGAGCAGGCAGCCATATTAAGCTAGGAGTACCTAAAAGGACATTCAGATAAAAAAATTCAGATAAAGATCATGGTCTAGGAGAAAAAAAACTGGCTTAGGAGAAAAACTGAGCCTGAATAATCATATGAGAATTCTCAGCATATACTTGATAAAGTAAAGCTTGGAAGCAGATGAGAGTACTCAGGAAGAATTTGTAGAGATAGAAATAAGACACAAAAGCAGAAATCCATAGTATTTGAGGAGCAAGCAGAGGAGGAAGTTATAAAAGATCAAGAAAGAACAGGAAGACCTTTGGGACGTTGAACAAGGTAAATGAAGCTATAAAAACCAACTAAAATTTCAAGTAAGGAATTGTTGATACCTGACTTACAAGGGGCTCACCTTTTCAGCTCACACTGAAATAAGCATTTAGATTTGGCAATTTCGTCATGGGTGATTTTAATAAAAATGGTGTTATTAAAATGATGAAATCCAGTGTAAGAAATTGAGAAGTAAATGAGAATTAACAAGAGAAATAATAAACATGGCATTTAATCTCCAGAAGTATGGGTAGGAAAAGAGGGCGTGATTAAGTGGGTACTTGAAAGGTTGAAGAGAAAAAGACCCTTTTACCTGTGATAGGTGCCCAGTAAACATGTTGATTAATAATACTGATTGGGAAAAAACTAGTGTATTTCCATTGCCTAGGAATAACTACTCGGTTTAAACCCTCTAGAGCCATTACCCACATATGGCTGATGAGCACCTGTAATGTAGCTAGTCTGAATTGAGATTACTATAAGGATAAAATAACAGATTTCAAAGACCTAATATGAAAAATAATTTTTAATATTTTTAAAGTACATGTTGAAATGATAATGTTTTGGGCATACTGGGTTAATAAATAAAATGCAGTATTAAAATTAAATTACTTCTATACTTTAATTCCAATCTCCTTAGCCTTATAAAAAAAACTGCATTTCAGAACTGAAGGGCACCTTAGAGGTCATCCAGCCCAGCTCCGTCATTTTTCTCAAGATAATGGAGACTCAGAGAAATTGTATATGTTGGCCTAAGAGAGCCTTAGTGGTTGAACTAGGACTAGAATTCATTTTTCCACTCCAACACATTTGCCATTTCACAAAATTTCTTCCGTGCCAAATTCTTGCCAGAATAATTTCCTGCCTTTCCACCAACACTTCCCATTGTTGCTTATCTCACTGTTTGTGTTGTTACCTCTCCTTGAGTTAGTGCTTCTTTCTGTTTTCTGCCCATCCCCAAAATAAACACAAAACAATCTTTTAGTATGCTACCATTTTAATATTTAGTCACCTAGTATTTTAGGTTGTTACCCTTTGTGAGTTTTTCCCCCCTAGAAAAATAGAAAGAAACTAAAATTATCTAAAACCCTGCCTTGAGAGCAGGTCTTATGTATTATTATCTCTAATTCCCAGCATAGTTGAATCTTCATAAGTGAACAAACATACAAACTGATACTTTGGAACAGTCCGATCTTCCACCAAAGTGAGCTCAACAAAGAGAGCTATGTGTAAGAGCTAAAAAAATTTCTCTTCTCTCCTTTCTGTAGGTTGCATGTTGTCCTTAGGATAGAGGAATGAGAAGGTATATTTTGTAAGGTAAAAATGAAAACTCGAAGTAAGAGAGTAAAGCGAGTTGGGGTGGGGGGAATACTGTGAACATGAGGCAGGATCTAAATGCTTGGATCGATATTTATTTTATATTAATTAAATATTTGTTAAAGAGACAATAAATAACTTTCTGTTTTTTAATTCAGTTGTGGTTTAACTCATGGAATCTTCTATTCCCCTTCTGGTTTAACTATTCAATGTATTTGTTAGTGTATAGTCTAAGTTGGAAAACTAAAAGCATTTATTTGTTAATATGAATATTTCATGGAGGTAGAATTATAGAATAGTTAATAACTTCTTTATTTTTTGTAGATTCTTATTTTTATTTTACTTATAATTCTGTCATCAGGGAAAACGTTTTAAGTTACATGCTAATAAAAACTAATGCATAAAATGCTACTTTTAATTAATGGCAGTTATTAAAAGGACAAGAAAGACATTTTATTTTTCCCTTCAGCTACAATAATAATAAAATAATGACCTGAAATTCTGTTGGCAATTTGACATTAAGGAAAACTTAACCTACTGCTTTATTTTCGCAGATGAAAATGAAGACTTAAGGAAACTTGCAGAGAATGAAATAACCTCATGTCAAAAAGAAATCACTCAGTTGAAGCATCAGGTATGGAATCTGTGCAAAGAATAAAGCATTTCTGCTATTACGTCTAATGAATTTTATTAGAAGTTTATAAAAACAACTCAAGAACTAAGTAGTTTATTAGTACTTAGAATTATAAACTTTTTTAAAGTAGGAAAAAGCATACTCCATGTGATGCTATTTTTATCTTACCAAAAGGATTGGAGAGCTGTGGAAAAAAAGGTGACTGTCACATTGACAGGATTTCTCAGAAAAGCAATGAAATAAATACCAGTATTATATTTCTGCCCCTTTAGGTTTTTTAAGAGAGGTGGGGGTGGGGTAGATGATGGGTAAAGAGGTTATGGAGCAGTGGTAGATGCCGAGCTCCTTGGCAGCAGGAATATTTCTTTACCTTTGTGTCTCTGGCACCATTAGAGTGCCAGACCTAGAGAGGGCTCCTGGGCTTTTAGAACTGAATTGTAGGACTTTGGTTTTATATCTAGGAGAATTGATAGGCATTAGATGAAGAGTGATCATTATATTAAGTTAGAACCACTCTTTGCTCATTCTGGAAACCAGAGCTTGAAGATTTACAATAGTTATGTCTTAGGATGTGGCAAGGTAAGGAAGGAGCCCAGAGAAGGAGGAGCTTAATTTAAAGATTCTGTCTTTTTTCTAGTCAAATATGGACTCATCAAAAGTTAATGTCCTTACCACCCATTCCAGAGGGAAAGTTCCACTATGAAGCGAAAAGCCTCACGTAACTTGCCTTCTACCCATTTTCTAATTTTTTGTGAAATAAAAAGACAAACATATTAAAGGTTTCTGTTCATTGACTAGTAATTAACAAACATATAAATTCAATCATTTACTCAAGATTTGAATGATCATGTTGTATTGGCATAGGCTAGAGAGATGGAAAAGTAGTAACAACTATAAGTCCCAACCAACATGAAGTGTGATATTTCAAAATTCAGGCAGATCTGGGTTCAAGTTCTAGTTCTTCCACTTTCTAGTAGTATGTTTTTGGGGGCTAGATTACTCAACTAAACTATGCTTGGTTAAAACTTAGTTTTCACATCTTAAGTAGATCTGTTAATAAAATCTTCCCAAGATTGATTTAAGAATTAAAGTATATAAAATGCTTAGCAGAGTGCCTGTCATATATTAAGGGACCAATAAATGTTGGTAGCTTTTCTTATTTAATTCACCTAAGCAAGTTTTATTCTGTGTCCCCTGAATTAGTACATACTGAAGGGTGAAAGATATATCCTAGCAGGAGGACTGATCGAGGCAGGAAGATTTGCGTTCTCACGCCTGCTTTGCCAACACACACTTTTCCCTTTAGCAAGTCATTTAGTCTCTGTTAACCTCATTCTCCTTTACATGTAAAATGAGGGAAGTGGACCAGATGATACTTTTTTTTTTAGAGTCTTTTCAGTTCCAAAATTACAAATTTCTCTTCCAAATTAAAGAAGCTTAAAAAGATACAATTCGAGTTGTTTTTTCTTTTCTGCTGTACTAGGCTATAGATTTCAAAAGGATAGAGTTAGAATCTTCTTTTGCATTCTACACAAAATATAGTGTCCTACTCACAACAAACTCTTAATTATTAACTGAATAGAGAACTGACATAAAATTATACATGAACACCAAAAAGAAACAAAATAAATGCAATGTAAGTTTCAGCTGGACCTTACAGCATTTATAATATAGTTGTTACACTAATGTTTTATAGAAGTTATGCAGTACTATATGGTTCTCATTGGCAAGATACTCGAAGAGCAATCAGCAATACTGTTTGCTTAGAGAAACTTTAAGTAAATTGAATATTTAAAATCCTGCATCTAATCATTTAATTTTATTTCTTAAGTTTTAAATAATTCCTAATTATAGGAGGGGTGATATTTTTGTATTTACAGATTATCTTACTTTTGGTTCCCTCAGAAGAAACAGATGCAAATGATTTGATCCTGGAGGTAACTGCAGGAGTTGGGGGTCAGGAGGCAATGTTGTTTACTTCAGAGATGTTTGATATGTATCAGCAATATGCTGCATTTAAAAGATGGCATTTTGAAACCCTGGAATATTTTCCAAGTGAAATAGGTCAGTAAACTGTTTACTTCGTTTTGGGAAAAGTACAAATTTAGTTTATCTACATGTGTCTTAGGAGAAGGGTTGGAAAGACCATGACTATTCTTTAGAATTTATTGATAAGGAACCTTACCTGATTTTATGCTCATTATTTACTTAATAATTTTGAATGCAAATATACCAATTTTGAAGAGGCCTATAAAATGTTAGTCATTCACTACTCACCATTGAATGATTAATGGTCTTTTAAAAGTGGTCTTTTAGACATGTTATTAAATCAGTTCATTAATACCATAAATGCTTTATGTTTAGTGTTTATTAGCAATAAAGCTATTAAATATTAAAACACTGAATATCATCGACTTGCTAAGGTTTTTCAATATGTTTTACATTCTGTATGCTTCTCTTGTTTCGTAGCTCTTTTAAATATATTTCAAGATGGTGGAAGTTTTGTTAATTGTTTATAAATCACAAGAATAATAATTCCATTTTCCGATATTTTCAAGGTGGCCTTAGACATGCATCTGCCAGCATTGGGGGTTTAGAAGCCTATAAGCACATGAAATTTGAAGGAGGTGTGCACAGAGTACAAAGAGTGCCAAAGACAGAGAAGCAAGGCCGCATCCATACTAGCACCATGACTGTAGCAGTCTTACCCCAACCAACCGAGGTAAGGCATCACTGTCTCTCCTTGGAATCCTGGGCCCAGCACAGTGGTTTGCCCCCAAAGTAACAACTCACTTTACTGAACTGATATTCAGTACTAAATTTCTTATCCTTTGGCCTTCCTCTCATATTTTGGGTTTTTTGGAGAATCTCTTACCTAGGTCCAGAAAGTATGATTTCACAATAGATGGTAAAAATTAAAGATGTATAAAGAACCTAATGTTTCACTACTTATTAATTTTTCTCCACCACTAAGCTTATAGTAGCTATTCTGAGATTATCTCTATAGGAGAAACATTATTAACCTACTTTATTTTTTTTATTTTTTTT
>NC_048227.1:96401353-96424819 GCF_002007445.2 Ailuropoda melanoleuca | reverse complement strand
CACATCAGGCTCCTTCGCTGGAAGCCTGCGGGCTCCTCCCACTCCCCCTGCTTGTGTTTCCTCTCTTGTTGGCTGTCTCTATCTCTGTCAAACAAATAAATAAAACCTTTAAAAAAATTAAATTAAACAAAATAAGCCTTCCCATAGTTCTTAAGCTAGCATTTTTTTTCCCCGTGTTAAGTCTTTTGAACTCAGAAATAATCCACAAAAGCTCACATTAGTTCCTATATTCCCATTTCTAATATTAACTAAGTTCTTCTGTTCATGTGGTAAGGGAGGGTAATTTAGAGAAGTCTAGTTTTTGAGGATTTCGTGGGCTTGTTTTTGTTTTGTATTGTATTTTGATCCACCACTCTTCTAAAAGATAGATGTTTTAAAAATGGTGTCCTTCCAACTATTTTATATTCTTAAAGTTAAACCATCTTAATCTCATATTAATTCTATATGTGACATGTATTTGTAAACGGATAGTTCTTGCCTTTGAACAGTTCATATACATCTGATATTTTTAAATCCCAGTATTTCCTCTTGTGTATAGATTAATCTGGTGATTAACCCGAAAGATTTGCGAATTGATACTAAGCGAGCCAGTGGAGCTGGAGGACAGCATGTAAATACCACAGACAGTGCTGTCCGGATAGTTCATCTTCCAACAGGTACACACTTATCCCTTCAACATAAAACTTTGAAATCAAATTCTGAATAACGTGACTAATTTTCCACTGTAATAGATCCTCAATTACCAGAATATATACTACTAAGAATTATTATTAAATACTTTATTTAGAATCCTTAAATGAAACTCTGCAAGATAATTGCAAAGCCAGGAAGACGGAGGGATCTAAGCCCAGAGAATTTCTGTACTGGTGACCATGAAGAAAAGGTGTGGATAGTCCTTCCAGGTAGCTTCCTGAAGCTTATACTTAGTAAATATCACTATTAGAAAATCCGGGGTGTCTGGCTGGCTCAGATAGAGCATGTGACTCTTGATCTCAGGGTTGTGAGTTCAAGCCCCCTGTTGGTGTGGAGCCTACTTAATAAATAATCCTCAGAATGAAGTCATTATCATGGGTTCTTCTTTATCAGAAAATGCTCTAAATTACTATTTCTAAGCCTTCTTTGAAGGGAGGAGGACATGGACTCCTTTGAGAAAATGAAAGCTTAGACTCGCTACCCAGAAACATGCTCACCTGCAAAGTGCTGCACTTAACTTCCAGGCCTGCTTCTCCATGAAGTCCACCCACAAACCTCCAGCAGTTCTGACTGTAGATAGCCAATGGAGCTATGTCTAAATATTTCTCAAGTCTTCAGTATACTATCAGGGAGAACTAAATGTGCTTTACAGTCTTCACTGCAGTGATTTACATGTGTTAAAGCATATGGATAGCAAACCTCAGTTACCTAGAAAGAATACAAGAATCTCTTACTGTGACCAGTCTCAAAGAAGCATAATTCCCATGGATCAGCAGTGGTTTATAGGAGCAGACTGATAGGTTTTTGTTTTTTAAAATACGAGGAAATCCTCAAGTTAAACTTTTAGGATGATGTCTATGTAATACATAGTATGTAAACAGGAGTAGGAAAAAAATGGATGAAAATCCTCATAAAAATATGAATAGTGACTATCTCTGGTAGTAGGATTAACTTTGTTCTGTGATGAATAATTATTTTAAAAATTACGGTGGCTTGCTAAGAGTATGGGAAAACAATCCATATTAAATGATTAGTGCTTATTGCTCAGTATGTCTGCCTTCAATATGAATGAATTTTGCACTGTAGCTCAAGCTTAAATTTTTAGTTTTCTGAGAACTCTATAAGTTATTTGTTAGTAGTCTGCCTTTTTTCTTAGAGTTCTGTTTTTTCTCCTCATAAGGAAGAAGACGAAGGAAAAAGAGTATTCCTTGATAATAAATGAAGATGATTTTCCTATTAAAACTCTTTAATAATTCTCATAACACTATTCAGGTGTTGTTTCTGAATGCCAACAAGAGAGATCTCAACTGAAAAACAGAGAGATGGCTATGAAAAAGCTACGTGCAAAACTGTACAGCATGTATCTAGAAGAAGAAACAAGTAAAAGATACAGTGCTAGAAAGATTCAGGTAAAACTGGATTTCAGATGCTCTGAAGGATAAAAATATTTTTAGATAACCCAGTTTTTATACATGTTAAAATTGTTTCAATGTATTGGTTAAAATAAGGAAAGAGTTCAAGTAGCTCAACCTAGGGTTATATTTGCTTTGTAGTAATTTTAAATCTCTGCCCTGGTTTCTATATTCAAGGGCTTGTTTCTTTCAGACTTTTAATCAAAGTTACTAAAAAAAGGATACATGGACTCCCCATTTTTTAATCCTTTAAAAATTATGGAAGTTGGAAAGCAAACTGAACTTACTTTCTTCCTGTTTGGTATTTAATTTTATAATTACAAAGCCCTTTATTAATTTCTTCTTATGGGAATTTATCACTGTGTCATCACTGAAAATGATCAGATTAATTCACAGAGATCTTACATATGTATATATATTTAGCTACCATTTGAATACCTTCTCTGTGCTAGGTTGTATGTATACATCACCAGGGTGTAGTAGGTATTATTTGTTTGTATTTTATGGATAGGGAAACTAAAGTTTAAAATTGAAATAAGTGCCTGAAGTCATAGAGCATTGAAATGGCAGCAAGATGTTACAAATGTTACAAATTTGTCAGCCTTTAATGCCAGTATTCTTTTTTTTTCCTATTATATTCCTATGTTATTTGAGGATTCAGAATGTTTAAAACTTGGTTCTTACATTGTGTTTCAAATTATAAATCCAGAGCTTAATCTCTAGGTAAGTTAAATTTATAGGTTTAGTTGCCTAAACCTATATGTAACTGTATCTCATATCTTTTTATATAGGTTGGAACTAAAGGAAGGTCAGAGAAAATAAGAACATACAATTTTCCACAGAACCGGGTCACAGATCACAGAATAAACAAGTCACTTCATGATCTTGAAACTTTTATGCAAGGGGAGTATCTACTGGATGAACTTGTACAGTCCTTGAAGGACTATGCTGATTATGAATCTTTAGTAGAAATTATTTCCAAAAAAGCTTAAATTGATTTATTATGAGACTTTTACAGCTTATGAAAACTTACAAATTACATTGTGTGTAAATACTCACTAGTATTCTCTTAAAAAACGAGTTAAGTCAGCTGTAAGTAATGTGTGTATTTTTAAGACAGATAATTTATATAAATCTTCCCAGTGTATTAGTAAAAAAATATACAATACAATCATGACTCTGGTTATATATTTTGGACTCTTCCTATGAGAACTACACAAACAAAAACAGTACTTTGTTTTATGTAAAATGTTTAATTGGTTTAACTAATGAAAAACCTCAAACATAAAATAATAGTAATATGATAATAAATACTATATTAGTCAAAGTCCAAGTAAGAAACAGAAACCATACCATGAATTTGAACAGGGATAATTTTGGTAACAAAGAATTTTTAACTGATAACAGGATAAGCCATTAGGGGATAAGAGCAAACTCATACACTAGGACTGAGAAAGAGTACCCAAAGGAAGAACACCTTTGGAAGGGGAGAGAGCATGGCTTTGGCCTACTTAACAGAAAAGTGCCCTGGGCTGCCCTGGGCCAGAGCTGGTCTGCAGGTGGTGGTGGATCAGGCCTTGCAAACAGAACCTTAAACCCTGTGGAGTGGTAAGCAAGCAGCCTCCCACCAGCGTGTCAGCAAAACTTGTTGGAGGGTTAAGCATCACTCTGTATCTGCATTAGTCAGGATTCTCTAGAGAAACAGAATCAATAGGATGTGTGAGACTTACTAGGAGGAATTGTCAGATATGACTTATGGAGGCTGACAAGTCCAAAAATCTGCAATGTGAGCAAGCCGACTGGAGAGTCAGGGGAACTGATGCTGCAGTTCTAGTCCAAAAGCGGTCTGCTTGGAGAATTCTCTCTTGCTCAGGGGAGGCCAGTCTTCTTCAGGCCTTCAACTGTTTGGATGAAACCATCCACATTATGAAGGGCATTCTGCTTTACTCAAAAGTTCACTGATTTAAATGTTAATTTCATCCAAAAACACCCTTCAGAAACATCCAGAGTAATGTGGACTAAATATCTTGGCACCCTGTTAACACATGGTCCAGGAACACCCTGGGAAACAAGAAGAGAAGCCCCTTCCTCCCACATGTCCCTTCACCACCCCCTACTGACAAAGCTTAACATGGTACCAAAGGACACAGGTCCAGCTGCGGTATCACAAAGTAGGGCAGTGATGGGTAAATTTGTTGCCAAGAGGCAACAATTTGGTAACGAGCACAAACACCCATATGCATTACCTAATTTCAATAATTGATGTTTTCATATTTTCTTTTTTTTTTTTTAAAGATTTTATTTATTTATTTATTCGACAGAGATAGAGACAGCCAGCGAGAGAGGGAACACAAGCAGGGGGAGTGGGAGAGGAAGAAGCAGGCTCATAGCAGAGGAGCCTGATGTGGGGCTCGATCCCATAATGCCGGGATCACGCCCTGAGCCGAAGGCAGACGCTTAACCGCTGTGCCACCCAGGCGCCCCAAATGTTTTCATATTTTCTTGATGTTAGAAGTTAAAAATATTTTAAGATATTTCCACTTGCATTGTTAAAAATAAGGACATTATTTTCCGTAATCATTTATTATCACACATAACAAAATTAACAGTAATTCCCTAATGTCTTGAAGTGTCTTCCAAGTACCTAATTCAAATACCCTCAAATTCTCCCCACATGCCTTAACCGGCTTCTTCAGACCAGGCCCCAACTAAGGATCACACATGGAATCTGGTGATTACATTGTTTAAGTCTAGAACAGCCCTGCCAGCTGCCACCCCTTTTTTCCATGACCTTGCACTGAATTTTCATTTCAGAAGATCAGGCTACAATGGTGTCATTTAACTTGTTCCTCAAGTCCCAGTATTTCCTACAAACCGGAAGTTAGAGCTTAAGACTCAGCTAGTTTCGCACACTCCCTTTCCTCATGAAAATGTATACTAAATAAGTCAGGTCTGAATGCACTGATGTGCTGAGATGTGTTAGATTCTCTAAAATACACTGACAGATGAGACAAATGACTTCACATTTGTGAAAGGAGAATTATTGTTTAAAGTGAGCTTAAAGCTGAATCGGCATAAGCTTTATCAGTATTTTTTCATCAGATTTAAAAGAAGTAGTGGCTCTTATTTACCATGGAATTTCTGGTTATGATTAGCTCTTTTGTGAGAAGACAGACTCCAGAGAACTGGGGCCTAAAGGGGAAGGAAGCCTGGGAATGTCTGCTTGAGGATGCACAGCTGTAAAAGACCTCTTGGTGTTGAGGGCAACACTGAGTACTTAAGTACTTAGTGTACTTGATAAACAGGAGAAACCCCATTGTTCTCCCAGGGTGTGTGTGTGCTCCTTCACTACAAGGAAGAATAGTAAATTCAACTAGTTTAACAAGGGAAGGGAAAGGGAGAAGGGAAGGAGAAAAGGAAGGAGGAGAGGAAGGGGATAGGAAAAGAAGAAATTAAAGAACTATAGGAAAAGTCCATTATCCCATAAAGAAGTGAGAAAAGTTGGAAATGCTGACTCAAGTTTTTGAAAACATGAGATACACAAAGAACTACAATTATGAGAAGAGCTCTACCTGGTAGATAATAAATGTTAAATTTATAGTAGTTACAACAAAGTAAAATGATTTAATTATTAAGGCTACATGACTAAAGTGTTAAAGAATTACAAGACATTTAGTTAACTCCCCAAATTGCATGCCTTTCTCTATTTGTTGGAATCTACAGTAATATGAATCCTTGTAAGCATATATACTACATAAATTTAAAACTGTATTATTGTGGGCTAATGTGTTTCTTTTCATGTGTCAACCTGTATTAATTAGCCCAATTTCCATTAGAGACCTAACACGCTAACTTTCAGAGTAATTTTATCTTGCTAATTTATTCTCAGAATTTTAAAGCTGGTCAAAGATTATCAAGTACATCAGAGAATTGTGGGAAAAATCCCTCTCCCTTATAACACTCTGCTCATGAAATGCACTCTATCTTCACTAGAACATTTGATGAAAATGGCTTTCAGTGACCTACACAACTCAAGAATACAGCAAGACCTGTTCATTAGACCATATTCCGTCTTGGAAAAGGCCCATGCAAACCTGCATCTCCTAGTTTGTTTCTTTTGGTTTCCTTTTTGAATGAAAAGGACATGTCTCCATGTTACTAAACATTACAATGTACTATTACTTAATTTCTCTTCACCTCTTCTAACAGGTAATAATTAGAAAAGTTGGATTAAGATTATGACGGGTCTCGAATACTGGATTTCATTCTGTAAACAAGGGAAGCTACTGAAAATTTAGTTATTTCCCCCCCTATCCATCTCCACTCCCCCATTCCCAGCCCCATGGGAAAAGGTGTAATAGCTGTACTAATGAAGGTGGAAAAGAGCTTTGGACCATTTTTTTAACTTCCTGTCCATTAGAACATCACAGCTGGTTACAAATCATCATAGTACCTAGGTAATTCTAACAATATAAGTTTAAGATATGTATCAGTTGTATTATGAACATGTGCAGAGTAACTGGCAGATTCTGGTCTGTGAACTGACATTGGCTTCCACTTCACTCACTAAATTAGTTACTCCTAGATTAACAAATGTAATTTTTGGAACCTAGGGAAAGGTAAGAGTAGAGCAACACAGTCTTGGCATGAAGCCTACTGGAACCCTATGTCAACTGTTTTAAGGACCCTGGAATTTGCAGCTGTCTACACAGACAACCCATCTATAGGTTATCTTCATTATAAGCCACCCATTGTGGCTCCTACCTGCCGTTGCCTATGCCACCCTCTCTGCCTAGAACAGACACTTGGCTTACCTCAGCAGCCAGACTTCAAGGTCCAACCTGAAAGGCACCTTAACCTCTACGCAGAATTAACTGCTCTTCATTGGTATTCCACAGTACTTTACCATACCAGGATAACAACCTTTACACCAAGGTAGTAACCTCATCGATTTACCCGTCTCAGGACTGTGTTTAATAAGGAAATGGGAAAGAGTGGGTCGGGAAATAGAATAAGCATGTTTTGCTAGACCTCTCACATTGTCTCAGTAATGAACAAAAATGTGCTTTCTTCGTGTTTCCTCAGGACCTAACATTATGCTACAATAAGCACTAAACAGATATCTAAAAGGCAATTATATCTAAAGTATTTGTCTACAAATCTGATGCATTGTTCAGAAAAACAACAGAACTTAATTTCAAAATGGCCTACAACAGCAGTTAATCAAAACTCATTCAGCTGGAATAGCAATTTTGAAGACGCATAGACAATCACTATGTTTAAAATTTAACTTGTCATATTCCTCCATAACGCATTTCTCACTGTGTAATCTCCGTTTCTTTAATGGCACAACCATTCTCCCTCTCTCTCAAATTTAAAATGTAGTTATCTTAACAAAAAAAAAAAAAGTCATCTTTGATTCCTCTTCCTTACATGCAGTTTATTGCTAAATCCTACTCTCCTAAACACTAATAATCCCCACTGATTCTATTACCACTACTCTTGTCCAGAATTACTTCTCTCCTTGACTACTTTTATGCCCCCCTGACCTCTCCAGGCATCTTCTCTATCTGCTAATTCAGGTTACACATGCATAACTGCTAGATTCATGTTCCTAAAAACCAAGGCTCTGATCTTGTCACTCTTTTACTCAACAACTTAATAGGTTCCTACTGTGTTCCAAATAGAACTCCAACTCCTAAGTGTGCATACAATACATCCACATCCATACCCAGCATTATTCCCTATCAGCCCATTTTACTCACCACCCTGTCTATCACATCAAATTCATTTTTTCTGATAACTGCACTTGCATTTAAGCTTCCCCCCATTATGTTCTTTATGCCATGCTACCCTCCTTCCCAGTCCCTTAAAAGACATCCCCAACAGCACTGGTTTTCATCTAGAGGTTTGCCCCATGGGCATTTGGCAATGTTTGGAGACAGTAGGAGTTGGAGGCTAAGGATGCTGTTAAACTCCCTACAATGCACAGGACAGCCCCCCACAACAAAAAATTATCTGACTCTGGGGTGCCTGGATGGCTCAGTCGGTTAAGCGTCTGCCTTCGGCTCGGCTCGGGTCACAGTCTCAGGGTCCTGGGATCGAGTTCCGCGTCGGGCTCCCTGCTCAACGGGGAGCCTGCTTCTCTCTCCTTTTGCTCTCTGTTTCTATCTCTGTCTCTCTCTCTCAAGTAAAAAAAAAGATCTTTTAAAAAAAATTATCTGACTCGACACGTCAACAGTGCTGAAGAAACTGTCCAATAGATTATTCCCTTATCCTGGCATATAAAAGTAATGCCTCTGTTCTCTAAAAATTCCCAATGTAACGTGATGTATTTGACTTATCCAGTGTTGCATTATTGCTAAACCTTATACCCCTTATTTCCTCCCCTCTATGCTCATGATGCTTTTATTCAAAGATTATTTACCGAGCATCTGTTATGTCTGTTAGATGGCAGTCCCAGACAGTAAGCACAAGGGCAGGTACCATCTCCCAGTTATTTCCAGATACTCCGTGATGTCTTGCACACTTAGGTCTGCAATAAGAATTTGCTGAAAAAGGGCAACTCTCTGTGCTTCATTTTGCACCTAAAAACTCAACAATTCTGATATCGATGTGCAGGAACTAAGAGGTACATACATCTGTTGACGTCTAGTAAAATTCAAAATGGCCATTTCTAAGTTTCTCACTAAAAATGAAATTAACAGGGGGTCATGAACCCACTGAACAAGTTGTCAGTTAAAAATATTTCATAATAATCAATTACACCTCTAACAGTTAAAATCAACATTAAATAACTTAATAGCCTGAAAAGATTTTCATAAACTATTCTTTTTTTTTTTTTAAAGATTTTATTTATTTATTTGACAGAGGTAGAGACAGCCAGCGAGAGAGGGAACACAAGCAGGGGGAGTGGGAGAGGAAGAAGCAGGCTCATAGCAGAGGAGCCTGATGTGGGGCTCGATCCCATAACGCCAGGATCACGCCCTGAGCCAAAGGCAGACGCTTAACCGCTATGCCACCCAGGCGCCCCTTCATAAACTATTCTAGTATGCAATAAAACATGCTTAGCTATGTATGTTACCTTATATTGCTACAATAATTTTAATTTTTCCAATAATATATCTTAGCCTTTTCCTGAAAAAACAAATAACTGCTGGAGAATATCATTTCAACAGTGGTTAAGAGCCAATATAGTCCAAGTGCTCAATTAATTTAATGAAAACCCTTCCTCCCCTCAAATTTCATACATTTGTCTACATCTGAAAATAAAAGAGGAATAAAGATGATATCTAAGGCCAAATGGGGAAGTAATGTGAAAATGTACTATAAACAATCAGGACTCCAGCAAATACTACCATTCCTCAGTATAACACAAAAGTATATGGACTTATAAAGCAGAACGGGTTTGGAACTTCTGCACAGTAGCTGTGTAGTCCTATGAGAATTAACTCACGCTTCTAAGCACAATCAAAAATGAAAATAATGCCAAAGTTACTGTAAGACCTAAAGGCTAACATTTACAAAATGCCTAGAAGACATAAAGCTACTATAGTTTTAACATTCGTTCAACAAATCACTCCCTAGCTGAAATCCCTCCAACTACTCAAAACTCCACATGTAAACATACCAAATCCTAGAGGATCTGGCTTCTATCTCTCTGACCTAGTCTCCCACTCTTGCACTTGCTCAATGTGCTCTAGACATCCTTATAGCCCCGGAACAAGCCAAGCATTTTTCCTCTCTGCCTGCTGCTTATTATACAGATCTCTGCACTGCCCACTGAATAGTCAGATCTTGGTTCAAAGCTCCCAAGCCCTCTTGACCACCAGAAGTCATTACTCAATGCCCCTAATGCCCACTCTCTACCCCACTATCTTGTTTTATATTGCTCTTTCCTGCACTGAAATTGGTAACTGTCAATTTCTTTTCCCTTAGTATGTAAACCTGAAGGATAGGACTTTTGTCTTTTCAACCCTCTATCTCCCCGGCCTAGCTCCAAGGCCAGGCTAAGACAGGCGAGTGGGACACCATCACTCAGGTGCAAAACTTCAGGGGATGCCCAAATTTCAGTAATCCAGAAAAATACTAATTTAAAGCAATATTCTAGAAGATGAAATGTAATGCAAAACACCATGATGTACTCATTATCACAACTCTGCACAAAGCTGATCCACCCAGCACTTGCAGAACTCACCCATCAGCCCTGCTTCACCAGGACTTCCCACCAATTTAACTGAACGTTTAGCCCTAAGTCAAGCACTAACTCTCCCTAAGGCTGCAGAAAAGCCAAGGAGAGCCACAAAAGACCGTGATTTGGACTTTTTGGCCCTTACACCCGGTGGCTTCACTGGGCTGTGCCCAAAAACCTGAGTGAAAGGAATGTACTGTCACCACTTAAGTGCACACTCTTTTTAAGTTCAGCATGACTAATAACATGGTGCCAGTTGTCATCGAAGACTTGATACTTCGACCCATTCCCCTGCCATCACTAAAAAAATAATTCCCTTGCCTTGAGGCCTCCAGCCCGAAGGTGTGGGAACTGGAACTCTTAGGGCAGGACGTTTTATAAATTTTTTATTTTGGAGCAGGAATACGGTCTCTTGCGCTTGGGCCCTGAAGTAAACAAAATCCCAGGAAAACGTAGATACAAATTTAATAAACTTAACGTCCGTACAGAGCAGTGGCAGCTGGAGAACTGTGGTTGAAAATACAAATAAACACGCTTACAAGAAAGAAGTGACTGTCCCACCATCACCCCCGCGAGAAGGCCCCTGGGAGACGCGGCCCCAAGTCTCCATCCCTACCAGCAGCTAGACCCGCCGTGCGCCGGAAGCCACGCATCTCCACCCACCGCCGCCCGCTGCTCTGAGGGAGAGAAACGCGGGGCTCCCCAGCGCGCAAGCGCCACCCCGCCAACTCTGCAGTCACCGCCCGCCACGGACGCCTGCGCAAACGCAGAGGGCAGAGGGAGGGGCGAAACTGAGAGGGAGAGAGGAGCGCGCCTAAATCCTAGAGAGGCGGGCTAAGTAGGGCTGGGGGGTGGGCTTGTCTTCCGGAAAGTCTGGATTCCCGGACGACCGCAGGCGCCGCTCACCAAACACCCGCTTATGTGCTGATCGAAGAAAGTCGGCTACCCTTTGTACCCATTGGTGATCTTCAGACAGAAGCCGGAGCTGCCTTCAGGATGAAATTAGGACTTGGAGGAAACCTCTTCCCAAGACGGAAGGAAGCTTGGCGGGTTCACGCATGCGTGGTAGGCTACCTCCACGTGCGGCCTGGCCGCGGCCTCCCCGCGCTCGGAGGCCTCGCCCCTAAGCCCTCCCCCTGCCTCAGCATCTTTCCCGACGCGCGGAGCGGGGAAGAAGGAGGGAGGTTGGGCCTCACAGCTCGGCCCCGCCTCGGCAGCCTCCAATTGGGCGTAGGTGAGGACGCCCCGTCCCACCGCCTTCCTATTGGAGCGCGCGTGCGAGCTACGCACCCCATTGGGCAGTACGGATTTGGGCACCAAATTCAAAGATTTAAAGTACCAGCTGGCGCCTTTTAGAAGATACAGCTCTGTGAAGCGGACGGCCGGGTCTTCTGCAGTGGTAGCTGTTCCCTCACCTGAGGCGGACCCCACTTCCACTGGCATGAGCCAGCGCCCCTGCCGCTGCTCCCCACGGCCCCTCTCCAGCTCCTGCCTCTGCAGCGCCCTGACAGCCTCCGGGCGCCCTCGCCCTTCAGACAGTGAGTGAGGAGAGGGTGCGGGGGGCACGCGTTCCAAGAAGGGGGTGCGGGGTTGGGGGGATGGCTGCGACCGAATCCGACCCCCTCCCGAGTCCGGGCGTGCGCCCCACGCCGGGCCAGGCCAAGCGGGCGTCGGCGGCGGTTCTTGGGGGGGGGGGAAGAAGGCTGGGGCTCAGGGAGGGGAGGCCATAAGTGCTGAAGCGGGGTGGAGGGCCCGGGTCCCGCCTGCCACGCCGAACCTGGACGCCAGCTCCGAAGGAGGTGAAGGTCTTGGCCTTTCAGGGCGCCCTTTTCCCCTTGCAGGATCTACCTATCCTTGTCCCCACCCCGCTTGAAGAGGCGCCAAATGCCCCCCTCCCCTCCCCCACCCTGGGGCCTGGGCTCTGACAGGGCTCGCGGGCCGCCGGCCCCCGCGGTCTGGCCAGGTACCTAAGGCCCACTCCCTGCTCCCCTTTGCCATATTTACCCCCGCACCCCTGCCTCAGGTCCGCAGGCAGTTTCCCCGGGTTTTCGTTGCCTCACTCTTGCTGGCGGGCGCGGGAGATCCTGCTGGCTTATCTCCCGCCTTCTCCACCCGGCCCGCGCCCTGAGGGGCCACCTCTTCGACCCCTCAGGATTTCCGTGGTCTTACCCCTACCTACTCCCGCCAAATGGAGGGACCCCCTCATCGGGCCAAGCTGTACAGGGATGTCCGAACAAAAACATTATTTTTTTTCCCCCTATTTTTCCCTTTGCCCAGTAACTCGTTTTCAAGGCCTAGAGTCAAAAGGAGGGGGGGGAAAGAACTTTTTAATAAAAATCGGTGAATTTGCCCTTATGTAGCTGATTTTCTGAGAATTGAAGATTTAGTTATTTTTTTTCCTGCGCTCCTGAAGATTTAGATAGTCCTTTATTCCCAAACTCGGTTAGAGTGGAAGGCGCTCGAACGGTTATTTTTATCCTCTTTGTTGCTATCTGAAAAGAGATCCAAATGCATTTATTTTGCCTCGGAAAGTACCATATATTTTTTTAAATTAGCAATTCTATTTTGTGATATTTTGGCAATCACTGAAGGATGCTCCTTTCACTGGAAAAGGGGTCTAGAAGACTTGAGGAAAAAATAGTTTTAACAGGTTAAATCTATTTCTAGAAAATCTCAATCATAAGTCTTTCCATGAAGTTCTGAAGCTTGATGGTTTTAAGAAGTGGTATTTTGATTATTTAATCCAGTCTCCTGGTATTACCACCTTTCTCCTCAGAGTATTTGCTATCTCCATGAATTTTATTCCGTTTACAAATTTGAGAAAATGAGATTAAAAGTTTATTGCATCGAAGTAGTTTTGAAGACTTTCATAAAATTTCTCTTAGAGATGGCTGTTTTGCAGTTTATGGCAACAAGCCTTGGGAGTCTTAAACTCTTAAGGAATAGCCATGCCTAAGCATGGCCACATGGTGATTATCTTATATGTATTGCTGATTGTAGAACTTAATCATTTAACATTGGGATAGTTGTAAAAATTTTTAAGCATTATAGCCTATTTAACTGTGGTATTTTAATATGGAGCGTCAGCTCTGACTTGGAAAGTTAAATGTAAGTCAAACTTTGTACAGGTAACTATAATACCATCTTTTCATGATTGGACAGTGTGTTGGTAAATGAGGTTTAAAAAAATGCAGTATGTTGAATCTTCACCCAACAACATGAGGTAGATATTGTATCCATTTTTAGAAAAAAAATGAAAGGAACTAATTGAATATTTTATGTCACAAAGTTAGTCAGAAGGCTAAGGAAATATTTTTACTTGAAGTTGGATCTGATTCCTAGAAAAAGTATATAATCTGGAATACTGTGTGGAATGTATTCTGCTACTTTTAAAATGTTTGTGATTTGCAATGAAAGCATTATGAAAGGATTTGGTTTAAAAATGTGATAGAAGTACCATATGTGATGGGACTCTGTTGTACATTCAGTCCAGTTTTATGATCTTAAACCCCATTTTATAGAAGAGAAAACAAGCTTTAAGAGTTAACTGCCTCAGTGTTCCGAGTCAGCAAATAACACTTTATATCTTAGATGATCAAGACTTAAACCCCAGGGTATTTTTTTTACTTCACTTTCTCTCATTCACATCCAGAGCATCAGCAAGTTCTGTTGACTCTCCTAAATAGATCTCAAATCTACCCAATTATCTTCATTTCCACTGCAGTCATCCTAGTATCAGTTACCCAGCTCTCTGGACACCTGTGATATACACTACTAACTAGCCTTCCTCTTTCCACTTGTACCTCCCTACAGTCCATTCTCTACAGTTGCTAATGATCTGTTGAAAACTTAAACCGGATATCTCAACTCAACCCCTCAAGGCTCTTTATTACACAATGAATAAGTCCAACATACCCTAAAATTCTACATACCATTCTACCTCTCCAAATTTAAAGTTTATTACGTAATTTCACATTTTAAAACTAAATCTACAACCAGGATCCAGATTTTGGAACCAATAAAAGGAACCAGAGTTCTTGGAGAAATAAGTGTTCTAAGACTGGAACAGGAAAAATACAAGATGAGCCTAGAGCATCTTGTCATGCCAGAAAGTAAGAAATGCTCCAAAAACAAAATAATGTAAAAGTATTTCAAGGGGACATGAACTTTTAGTAGGAAAGCGGAAACAGTTTGAGCAGCAACATAAATAAGGCAGTATTGGATTATAAACTAAAGTCCGTGAACCCATACTTGTATACTTTTATATATATATATATACTTTTATCTCACTTTCCAAGTGAGGTAGTGGAATGAGCACTGAATTTATAGTCAAGAAGGGCGATCTTGGGGCACCTGGGTGGCTCAGTCGTTAAGCGTCTGCCTTCAGCTCAGGGCGTGATCCCTGCGTTATGGGATCGAGCCCCACATCAGGCTCCTCTGCTATGAGCCTGCTTCTTCCTCTCCCACTCCCCCTGCTTGTGTTCCTTCTCTCACTGTCTCTCTCTCTCTGTCAAATAATAATAAAATATATTTTTTTAAAATCTCTTGGAATTTTTTAATCTCCCGAGTGGAAGAGAACCACTCAGAATAATTTGTTCTAGAATTATGGTTAATGTTGGTGTTAGAAAAATGTATATTCTGGGGCGCCTGGGTGGCACAGCGGTTAAGCGCCTGCCTTCGGCTCAGGGCGTGATCCTGGTGTTATGGGATCGAGCCCCACATCAGGCTCTTCCGCTATGAGCCTGCTTCTTCCTCTCCCACTCCCCCTGCTTGTGTTCCCTCTCTTGCTGGCTGTCTCTATCTCTGTCGAATAAATAAATAATAAAAAAATGTATATTCTTTATTTGCTTTTTATGTCCTTGAACTTAGTTTGAAGCTAGTTTTTAGGGCTAGTCCAAGGTTTAATGGAGTCCTGGAGCATATACTGTGTCTTTCATTGTGTTAAACATTGGGAATTTAAAGAGACAACCTACCCACAGGTGTCCTTTTAGTACTTAAAGGTTTTGCTCTAAATAGAAACTATAAAATTAACATGGACAGATTGCCAATACTTAGTACAGACTAAACATACTGACTGGTACATACACTGACAGGATAAATTGTTAACTACCTGTGATTGGCTTGCAGGGGGAATAGTAGGGGTGGAATACATTTGAAGCATATACTATTCATATACTCTGCCTTCAATAATACTGAGTAATTTTCCTGAACCCATCTACTATATTCCTCTCAGAATTGTGCTTTTGCTCAAGTTAACCTTAAGCGAATGCTTTTTCCAGCCTAGTGCCTGACAAAATCCTAGTCATCCTTTAAAGCTGTGGTTCTCAACTGAGGAATGGTGGAGATTTTGACACCACTGCCCCACCCCCACCCCAGCCTAACATTTGTCAATGACTGGTGACTAGAAACAATTTTTATTGTGCTACCAGGGGTAGGGGCTGCTAATGACATCAAATGGGTAAAGCCTGCTGAACATCCTAAAATGCAGAGAACAGCCCCCAATAACAAAAGAATTATCTAGTCTAAAATATTAGTAATGCAGAGATTGAGAAACACGGCTATAAAGATATTTTTAAGTGCTGCCTGTTAGTTGTAGCTTAGCTGATTTTTTAGGCCGTGGGTGTGGTGATACAACCCTAAAGAAGTTTTTGGCTTTTTTGAAGCTTAAATTTGAATTTTATGAAATATGAATTTTAATGAATAATATCTAGAAATAATTGTATGGTTTGTTAATAGTATTCTTGGTTTTTCCCTTTTATGCTACTTATCATAAATTGCAAGTATGTTATCTTCTCTAGTTATTTAAAACAACTGAACAATAATGCACACTTGCTGCCCAACCACCCTCACATTCTTATATCTTGTCTTACACTGATTATAGTATTGTTCTTATTTACCAGATCTTCTGATTGATAGCTGAACTATTAATTCCTCTGGCTCTTTGGTTAATTAGTCATGAGAAATCTTCGTTCAGTAATTGAAGATTTCAGAGTTTCTATTTCTAGCACATATTAGAGGAGATAAAGGGAAATGTCCCTGTGCTTGAGTTCACTATCCAACAGATAGATAGGGTAAACAAACATCTTAATTATATCAGACTCACCCATACCACTGATCCAAATAAAACTTAGAGATAAGAGTTGTGGGAGTTCAGGTAGATTTTAACTGATGGGTGTTTAAATTTGCTGACTTCGAGTTCTTTCTCTAAGCTTACTTATAGATTTCTTGATTAATTATTATGAGGCTTATAAGAACTGCTAATGTCTAAATCTTACACAAATATTTATAACATTAAGGATTTGTCTGACTTCAGACCCCACTTGATGCATCACATTTCTTTATTTATTCTATCAGTACAGATTCATGTTAAATAGTCCCCCTTTTTCCAATATTTTTTACTCAATCAGCTAGAGAGACTCCAAATGTTACAATTATACACTAACAGCAATCTTCTGAAGTCCCCTTTTAAGAATAGGATGTATGTACTTACTAAAAGATTTAAGTACTATTTCTTCATTGTCACATCTCAATAAATAGGCTTGGAGAATTTCATAGCTACAAAGGCAACACATAGTGCTGAGAGAATGCAAAGTAATTATATCTCTATATCCCAATTTAAGAAGTAGAGATGTATGAAAATTTTGTCATTAAGTGGTTTTTTGTTGTTTTGTAGGTTGTAAAGAAGAAAGTTCTACTCTTTCTGTCAAAATGAAATGTGATTTTAACTACGACCATATTCATTCTGGACTTAAATTGGTAAAGCCTGATGGCACTGGAAGACTAGGTTTCTATACTCCTGCATGTTTGGAAGGTTCATATAAAGACTGCATTAAAGACTATGTAAGGTTATCAGATATTGGGTCACCAATTGTGAGCCCCAGGATTGTGGAACTTGAAACTGAAAATGAAAACAAGCCCTTTCACAACAAGGAAAATCAACATGTGCAACAAATACTTAATCGTTCAAATGAAATAGAAGAACTGGAGACCAGTGGACCTTATGAAGACAGTGGCTATTCTTCATTTTCCCAGCAAAGTGGCTTCAATGAACATGAAGAGGGTAGCCTTCCCTTGGAAAATTTCACTGACAGTCCACAGTCCTGCCTACAGATGCAAAGCCCAGATCAATATCCCAGCAAAAACTTGCTGCCGGCTCTTCATTTTGCAAAAGTGGTTTGTTCAACATTAAAAAAGAATGCCAAGCGAAATCCTAAAATAGACTGGGAGAAACTAAAGGAATTTATATCCAGTGAAAATTTTAAACTACAGAATATAATTGGCAGGAAAATGGGCCTGGAATGTGTAGATATTCTCAGTGAACTCTTTCGAAGGGGACTCAGACATCTCTTAGCAAATATTTTAACACAGCTCAATGATATGGACTTAATCAAGTAAGTATGATTACTTTGAGTGTTACTATAATCCGTCGAACATTTTTGTTGGATGATTTGGGACTACCAGCTCATAGGAAAGACGTAATAGGGTAGTCTTTAGCATTGTTTAATTGAGGTGATGACTGCCTAATGGCTGGTATTTGACCATTTATATGTCGCTAAGTAAGGTAAAAGATAATTTTTAAAGTAAACATTTAATCCAGTTATTTCACATTTTATATTTATGCTAGTAGGAAACTATTTTTGTTAAATTGGGATTTTTGTTCCTTTTGGTTCTGAAAATTTCTAATATGTAAGCTATATCATACATGCTTAACTATAAAACAACATCCTAGTTCTAGTATATAGGACCAGTAGGTTTTATGACTTCTTTCACACTTGAAAGTAAGAAATAGTTGCTGATGTTTGTAGGGGATTTTTAATGTAGGGTCTCCTTGGTTTGACAGTGAAAATACGGAAACGCACAAATGGATCTGATTATGACTATTTCTTAGAAAGCTTTTATTATCCTTCTTCATTCCACCAAAGATCAGTTCTGATGAGGTAAAAGAATTAAGTTAATTATACAGATTATTGGATTAGATCTGCTCAGTCAGATTCATTTTTAGCTTTTTGAAAAAAAATTTTAGAGGTACTCTTTGCAAGTGTTACCTCACACTGGTCTTTATGAAATACAGCTAACACAAAACAAAAGGAAGTATGGATTTTTATTGTTGGTTAGCTTCTTGAGGGATAATTGACATCTAGGTTGTACCTTTTTTTGTTAACAAAATGGATTTTTGAAATTGATGTCTACTGAGAGCAGTGTGTCCTACAGTACTTGGGAATTTATCTACAACTTTTATTGATATCAAACAGCTAACATGGTGTCATATATACAGTGGGGACTACTTATTTGATGTTTGCAGATATGAAAAAATGAAGTACAAAGCAATGGTTCTTAAAGAGGATGCACTTAGAATGACTTGATAGAGAGCTTTAAAAAACAACCCTGCCCCCCTTTTTAAGCCAAGTAAACCGAAATGACTAGGCCTGGGGCATCCTTAAATCTTAAGTACCTCAGGCAATTCTTAATGTATGAACAGGTTTGAGAAGCACTGCTAATAGAAATTTCTTTTTTGCGCTGTTAATGTTTCTGTAGTATATTTATTCCTCTTAGCTCTTTGTGATGCTTTAATTGTTTCCTTTATAATCTTTTACTTTTCCAGTGTGTCTAAAGTGAGCACAACTTGGAAGAAGATTCTAGAAGATGATAAAGGGGCATTTCAGTTGTACAATAAAGCAATACAAAGAGTTACTGTAAGTCTTTGCAATTGATGTTTTCATTTTAAAATATAACAGCTAGTGCTTTTTACCTTTACAAATAGGGAAAAATAGGACAGATAACAGGTAATCCGGAAATCCTTTACATTCACAAAGCATTTCTGCTTTTCACTAGAACTCCTTAAACAAAATTCAAAGATAAAGGGAAAGGAATCCCACCTAAGTAATTTATTTCTTGAGTTCTTCCTAGAAATGGAATGTCCAAAAGGGAAAATTGGTCAGTTCACCAATAGTAAGAGTTGACCATATAGCTAATCTTCATTGCCATTTGTATTTTTTCAGTTATATTTTCAACATATCGAAGATTCTTAGTGCAGAAGGGAATTCATTTGCCTTCCAAAATACTTGGTAAATTTGGAGATGTTTCTGAGAGTATCAGTACATTTTCGAAAATTCAGGCCTAGCAATTGGCAGACTTGGGTCTACATTTTGGTGCTGCTACTTATTTGCTGTATAACTTTAGTCAAGTATTGCTTAAGTTCTCCGGGTTCAGTTTCTTTATTGATAAGGTGGTATTAATGGAAAGTTTTCTAATCTAAAAGGTTGTTTTGAATCCATTCATGACACTGATGTGACACTTAAACATGACTTGCCATCTACAAATGGTGAAAAGAATGACTTTGCTTTGGCATTAGTACTTAAAAAATGATGTATTAAATGCTATATAGGCTAAGTTTTTAGAGTGCTTTCGCACAATTTCTGGTTTGCAATTTCTGTCAGTATTGTCTGTGTGTATAGTGTGTGACTGTATTTAAAGCGTGTGCAGGTAAACTGGATGTACGGATAAATCTTTTACATTCTCGTTTGCCCTTTTTTACATGTACAAAAATTAAAAATGCCTTATTGTTGAGAATAAAGGAGAATATCTTTAAGTCCTATTAAAACATTTTTTTTGATTAGGAAAAGAACATTAAGTTTTCACCGCATGCTTCAACAAGAGAATATGTTATGTTCAGAACCGCATTAGCTTCTGTTCAAAAATCAGCAGCCCAGACTTACCCCCAAAAAGGTGCTCAAACCAAGTTATCCGATCCAGATGATCAAAAAGGCTCTACTTACAGTCGACACAGTGAATTCTCTGAGGTAATTTTTTGTTTGTCAATAAATTAGAAACTTATAGGGCACTTATTGTTAAAAGGATTTAGAGTAAGAAACAGAACTTTAAATTTAATTATAGCATAATTAGAACTCCTAGGGAATTATTAATGGAGATTTTATCTTCTGTTCCCTTCATTCTACTCTCAGAAATGTTGGCCACCAAGAAACCATTTCAAGTAATTGAATTCCTAACTGAAGTAATCAAATTAGGAAAGTACAGAAAGATGTCTATGTAGAAAATAGATACCATTTAACATTGTTTATGACAGTTCAATGATGTTGAGATCTAATTTGGAAATACTAAGAAAACCTTGATTTTAAAATTTCTTACCAAACTGTTCAATATAAACTTTACAATTGCTGCCTTTGATATCTGAGGAACAGAACTAAACAGAAAAAGGCCAGCTTTCAGAAATGGCACCCTCCTACTGTACCTTCAAATCATTGGGTAATGTGTATTGTAAGTTCTACTCAGCACATGGATAATTTGGCAAGCTTAATTTAAGAAACCATAATCTTACCTAAGTGCATATTTGAAATAAAATTTTGACTGCCAACTCTCTTCATGTTGGTCTGTAAGTATGGATTATATATAGTGAAGTTTAGTTTTTCTAAGCACTGATGATGTAATGACTACAACAACGTGTAATTTTATTCAAAAAACATTGATCATCTGCTGTCAGGTAATTCATAGATAAGAAAACATGGCACCCCTCATAGCCTTGCAATCTAGAATGGACAATGGCTACATAAAAATAAATGCCACATAATGTGATAGGTGCTTTAAAAAGAAAGAGCTAGAGGTGACAGAGCAACCAACTCCCAAGTGACAGTAGGAAGACTTCACTATAAAGGTGACATTAAAAAAAAAAGAGCTAGAGGTGACAGAGTAACCAACTCCCAAGTGACAGTAGGAAGACTTCGCAATAAAGGTGACGTTTAAGTTAGGGCATTGATGTATAAGTAGCATTCATGAAATAAAAGAGAACGTATTTAAAAGTAACATTAGGAAATAGCCACTACATCAGTTGACAAGTGATAATTATCTCACTCATTGTGAGCTCCTTAAGGGCAGGAGTCATCTTATGTGTGGCATGGGTCCTTTATTCATATATTGGGGAAGGTTCAGAGGTACCTTTCTTGTTTTTTCTACCTAATTTACATTCAGCCCTCACTAAAATTTGTCTATGTTTTTTTTTTCTAGGTTGCCAAGACTTTGAAAGAGAATGAAAGCCTTAAAGCCTGTATTCGCTGTAATTCACCAGCAAAATATGATGGCTATTTACAGCGGGCAATCTGTAAACGAGAAGGCTGTGGGTTTGATTATTGTACAAGGTGTTTGTGTAATTATCATACCACCAAAGAATGTTCAAATGGCAAACCCCTAAAAGCTAGTTATAAAATAGGTCCTCTGCCTGGTACTAAAAAAAGCAAGAAGAATTTACGGCGATTGTGATGTCTTGTTAAATCAATTGTACCTGATCATGAAGGTTAGTTAGAAAATGTTAGGTTTTAATTTAAAAAATGTGAATGTATTTTGATTTCCAATTCTGTGTTGAAATCAGTGTAGTACATGGGATTTTTCGCCCTGTTGAGTAAAGAGAATATACAGCTTCTTAAAATATTTTACAATTTAATGTGAAAAAGTTTAAAATTCAGTATAAATCAGAAAATTTAAATATTTTAAGAAAAAAGAAAAACTAGTTATCTGATATTTGTGCTTCAGGGATAAAATGAAACTAATTCAGTTTTTATAGTAAAGGAAAAGCATGTATTTTACCTAGATAATCTTAAATATATATCTTGTTTACCATCTATTAACATTTGAGACATTTTATTTGCCTTACCAAATTCAAACCTATCGAAATAACTTCTGGAGTCTATTAATTTAAATGTTTTGTCATCTTTCTTTAACCTCTTTTTCAGTGTGGTTTTTTCCCAAAAAGTACTCCTTGTGAAATCTTGTTTTTTCCTATTTGTAAAGTCTGTATGTTTTAATATTTTTGTACATATGTAAATATTTCTGTATTATTTTTTATGTCAAAGTAGGAAAATAAAGATCTCTTGTGTATATATATATATATGTAAATGTAATTTTTGTACTTGTTATGAATAAAATTGTTACAAGCTTAATAAGTACTTGTGAACTTTTTACTTTGATAAACATCTTGATCTTAGAAACAACTAAACTAGGAAACTAAGAGACTGCCTTTGTATGTGTGAAGGCATTGAGTTGGCTCCATTTGTGTCTGCTCATCTAGGAATCTTGCGACATTCCCAGGTCCCATTCTGATCCCAGTATATTCCCCCCTCCCAGTATTTTAGTAGTGGAGTTGGGTCTTGAAATAAGCATCCCAAGAGGATTCAATGCAAGACCAAGGGACACTTGGAGAAATACTAGTGTATTAATTCATCTATTACTAAACTAATTAAAACTATGGGTTAAATAGCCACATACAAATACTAGAAAGATAAAAATATGCAAAATAGAATGTTATCTTTGACTGCATTCAGATCATTTGTGCTGATAAGAGCCCAAGACAAGGGTACATTTTTTAATTCCTTCTAAAGTTGAATATGTTTTGGCTTCAATTATGAATATGGAGAAATTCTAAGAGTTTGAACTCAGACAAAAGTCCTAAAGGTTTAAGGGTGGGCCTCAGATCCTCTCAATAGAGCTTCAAAGACTCAAGGCCTTTGCCTTTCATCCCAGTGGAAACCTAAGGTAGAGGATATATCTTAAATGGATTTATGGGTGTGTCTTATCCAATAAAACTGCCCACAAAATTAACACGAGGGTAAGTAGCTTATTGAGGTAAGATTGACAAAATGGACAACATTCAAAGTATAATTTGGCATTTTCTTTTTAAAGTATTTATTTGACAGAGACAGCAAGAGAGGGAATGCAAGCAAGGGGAGTGTGAGAGGGAGAAGCAGGCTTCATGCCAAGAAGGGAGCCCAATAGGGGGCTTGATCCCAGGACCCTGGGATCATGACCTGAGCTGAAGGCAGATGCTTAACGGCTGAGCCACCCAGTTGCCCCTATAATTTGGCATTTTGATGTATATACATACATGAAGCCATCACTACAATTAAGGTAATGAGTATAAGTATCCCAAGTTTCTTCCTGTCCATTTGTAATCCCTCCTGCCAGTTCCCAGGTAATCACTGATCTGTCACTGTTGATTAGTTTGGCTTTTCTAGAATGTTATATAAATGGATTAGTGGGATTAGTCAGAGTACAAACTATATTATTTTGAGATTCATTCATTTCGTGTGTGCCAGTATTTAATTCCTTTTCCTTAAAGCAGTATCCTGTTGGATATACCAGTTCATATGTTCCCCCTTTTTTTTT
>NC_048227.1:96219809-96401253 GCF_002007445.2 Ailuropoda melanoleuca | reverse complement strand
ATCTTAGGGATGTGGGCTTCTTGATTTTTCAGCCTGCCTTCTGGGGGAGGGGCCTGCCACGCCAATACTCAAGCAACCCTGTTTGGGTAGAGTCTCCGTGTCCCCTGTGAGGGGGGATGGGAATGGGCACACTGTGAGCTGGCATTTCCAGGCTTTTGTTCTCTGGCGGCTTTCCCTGGTGGTTTGCTATGCCTCTTCTGAGAGTCAGAGCAGCAGTGGCCAAATCTCAGCNAATCTCAGCCTCTGTCTCAGAACAGAGGGATCGCGGACCGTTCTCCACTCATGTTCTGGCTACTTTAACTCTGTTTCTGTTGGTGCTGCTCAACCCTGCAGCATCCCGGACTGTGTGCCCCACACCCAGTGTCCCAGCCCTCACTTCCAGGGCTGGCCCGTCTCTGTCCTTTGTGTTTCTAACACCGCCAGCCGCCAGCCGCCCCACCCCCACCCCCGTGCGCTCCCGGAGCTCCCGGTCTCAGTCTGGTTCTGGTGAGCACACCGGAGGTCCGTGAAAAGTCTGGTGGCGCGCACTCCCCGCTCACGGTCCCCATCCCAGTCTGTTCTCTCGCGGGTGCCGGTCCGCGAGTCTGCCCGCTCCCCCGTGCAGGTGACTACTGCTTCCCAGCACCTGATCGCGGTGGCTCCCTCCCCCTTCCGTTTATCTTCCGATATCTGTGCACGGTTTCAGGGCTCCCCAATTTGTACCTCAATACTCAGCGCTGGAGATGTTCATTTGTAGAGATCCAGATGTATCTTCCTGCATCTCAGGCTGATTCTGTGGATGTTCAGGCTGGTCTTGTACCTATCCAACTCGACTCAGGGGACTGGCTGAAAAAGGGGTCCCCTACTCCTCCACCATCTTCCTATCGCCTCCCATGTGTTCCCCTCTTAATGAACATTTGCCTCCTACCCCCACCCCATTTTTTGCTATTAGAAATGAAAATGCTGTAAATGCTGCACCAGTCTTTGTAAGATAAGTGGTATGCTTTAATTTCTCTTGGGTAAATAGTGGAATGCTTGGATTATATAAGTAAGTGCATTTTAACTTTTTAGGAAAATATCCAAAATGCTTTCCTAAGTAGTTATACATTTTACATTTACCATCAGTGATGGGAATTACGTTTACTTCATGTTCTCAACAACACTTGGTATAGTAAGTCTTTGTAATTTTAGTCATTCTAAGAGGTGTGTAGAAGTGTATCATTGTTTTAATTTACATCTCCCTAATAACACATTTAACATCTTTTCATGTTATTTGCTATCCATAATTTCTTTGGTAAGGCATATAGTCAAAAGAGTTGAATTCTTTTGTTTTATTATTAGTATTTGAGTACATATATTTTAGATAAGAGTGGTATATCAGGGTGTGGCTTATCTTTCATTTTCTTAGCTGTGCCTTAGAGTTTTTATTTTTGATGAAGTCCAAATCATCCAATTATTTGTCTTTTATGGATCATGTTTTTGGTGTTATATCTAAAATGTGCCTAATCTAAGACCATACAGATCTTCTATACTTTCTTCTAGAAGTTTTATAGTTCTCAATTTCACATTTAGGTTTATGATCCACTTGTTAAATTTTGAATATAGTATAAGAGGTATGGGCCAAAACAAGTGTCCCCTTGTTACAGCACCATTTGTTGACAAGACTACCCTATCTCTACTGAAATGACTTTGCATCTTGGTAAAAATCAGTTTTACATAAATATGAACTATTTCAAGACTCTATTTTTTTAATTGATCTATTTGTCTCTCGAGCTCCAAATCCACACTACCTTGATAACTAGCTTTAAAATAAGTCTTGACCAGTATCCAAGATCTACAAAGAACTTCTCAAATTCAATACATGTGAAACAAATAATCAAATCAAAAAATGGGCAGAAGATATGAACAGACACTTTTCCAATGAAGACATACAAATGGCTAACAGACACATGAAAAAATGTTCAAAATCATTAGCCATCAGGGAAATTCAAATCAAAACCACACTGAGATACCACCTTACGCCAGTTAGAATGGCAAAGATAGACAAGGCAAGAAACAACAATTGTTGGAGAGGATGTGGANAAGGGGATGTGGAGAAAGAGGATCCCTCTTACACTGTTGGTGGGAATGCAAGTTGGTACAGCCACTTTGGAAAACAGTGTGGAGGTCCCTTCAAAAGTTAAAAATTGAGCTACCCTATGANGGGCGCCTGGGTGGCCCAGCGGTTAAGCGCCTGCCTTCGGCTCAGGGCGTGATCCCGGCGTTATGGGATCGAGCCCCACATCAGGCTCCTCTGCTATGAGCCTGCTTCTTCCTCTCCCACTCCCCCTGCTTGTGTTCCCTCTCTCGCTGGCTGTCGCTATCTCTGTCAAATAAATAAATAAAATCTTTAAAAAAAAAAAGGTAAAAATTGAGCTACCCTATGATCCAGCAATTGCACTACTGGGTATTTACCCCAAAGATACAGACGTAGTGAAGAGAAGGGCCATATGCACCCTAATGTTCATAGCAGCATTGTCCACAATAGCTAAATCATGGAAGGAGCCGAGATGCCCTTCAACAGATGACTGGATTAAGAAGCTGTAGTCCATATATACAATGGAATATTACTCAGCCATCAGAAAGAACGATTATACAACATTTGCTTCAACATGGACGGGACTGGAGGAGATTTTGCTGAGTGAATAAGTCAAGCAGAGAAAGACAATTATCACATGGTTTCACTCATTTATGGAACATAAGAACTAGGAAGATCGGTAGGGGAAGAAANGAAGAAAGGGATAAAGAAAAGGGGGGGTAAACAGAAGGGGGAATGAAGCATGAGAGACTATGGACTCTGGGAAACAAACTGAGGGCTTCAGAGGGGAGGGGGATGGGGGATTGGGATAGGCCAGTAATGGGTATTAAGGAGGGCACATATTGCATGGTGCACTGGGTGTTATACACAAATAATGAATCACGGAACATTGCATCAAAAACTGGGGATGTACTGTATGGTGACTATTATAACAAAATAAAAATTATAAAAAAAAAAGAAAATAAAATAAGTCTTGAAATCAGGTAGAGACATTATTCTTTTTCTTTCAAAAAATATTTTTAAGTTGTCTATCCTAGGTCCTTTGCATTTCTACATATATTTTATAATTATTTGGCTAGGTTCTACAAAAATACATGATGGAATTTTGTTTGGGGTTTTAATGAATGTATTTTTCTATTAGATTAGATTAGGAGAGAATTGACATCTTGAGTTTTTCAACCCTTGAACATAGTTTTATTTATTTACGTCTTTCAAAATTTCTCTTAAGAATGTTTTTTAATTGTACATACCTTGTACATCTTGTGTCAGATTTATCCCTAAGTAGTTTGTATTTTAAGTGGCATTTTTAATTTCAGTTGTTTATTGTTAGTATATTGAAATGCAATTGGCTGATCTTGTATCCTACAACGTTGCTAACCTCACTTATAATTGAGAATCCCATCAGATTTTCAGTGTAGATGATTTTTGTCTTCTCGATATGAAGACAGTTTTATTTCTTCCATTGTAGTCTAGTCTATGTGTCTTTTATTTCTTTTTTTTGCCTCATTATACTGGCTCAGTCCTCCAGTAAAATGTTCGATAGAAAGAAAAAAAGATCTTTATCGTGTTCCAGATGTTAGGGGAAAATGACGATGCTTGGTTTTTTATAGATCCTCCTTAGGAAGTTGTGGAAGTGTCTATTCCTAGTTTCTTGAAAGTTTTTATGAAGATTGGATGTTGGGTTTTGTCAAATGTCTTACCTCCATTGATTGGTATGCTCATATAGTTATTCTTTTTGAGTTTTTTAATATGAATTTTATTGATTGAGTTTCAAATGTTAAAGCAACCCTGCATTCCTGCGATTAACTCCACTTGTTCATGATGTATTATCCTTTTTAGGTATTGTTGAGATCAATTTGCTACATACTAAGAGTTTTTACATTATATTCATGAGAGATATTAAGCTGTAGTTTTCTTACAGCGTCTCTCTTTGGGACATATTCAATGCTTTTCAATTTCCTGGATATTTGTGTCAAATTGATATTATTTCTTCTTTACTGTTTGTAAGAATTCTCCAAGGAAACCATCTGACTCTGAAGGTATTTTGGTTTTTTGTAGGAAGGTGTTTAAAATATACTTTTTTCAGTAAAAGATTATTCAGTAAATAGTACTTTTTAGTAAATATAGGATTAGTAAATATAGGATTTATCCATTTCTTCCTGGATGAGCTTTAGCAGTTTGTGTCTTTCAAGGAATGTTTCNTATAAGATTATTCAGTAAATAGTACTTTTTAGTAAATATAGGATTTATCCATTTCTTCCTGGATGAGCTTTAGCAGTTTGTGTCTTTCAAGGAATGTTTCTACTAATCCAATTTACTTAATTTATTGGAATAAATTGTTCACAATGTTACCATATTATCCTTTTACTATTAATTTATTGGAATAAATTGTTCACAATGTTACCATATTATCCTTTTACTATTTGTAAAATCTATAGTGATGTCCATTTCTCTCATTGCTGACATTGGTTGATTGTGTCTTATTCCTTCTACTGATCAGTCTGATGAGGTTTATCACTTAGATTGATCTTTTCAAATAATCAGTTTTTGATTTCATAAGTTTTCTCTCTTTTCCATATCATTGTTTTTTGTTAGTTTTTGTTTACTTTCTTCTGTTTACTTTGAGTTTAATTTGCTCTACTTTTGCTAGATTCTTAAAGGGGCAGCTGAGGTCATTGATATGATCTTTTCTTCTACAGGTGTTTAGTGCTATAAATTTCCCTCCAAGGTTTGTCTGAGCAGCATACAACAAATTCTGATATTTTAATTTTGTTAATTTAAAAATGCTTTAGAATTTTCTTTCTGATTTATTTTTTGATCCACAGTTTATTTAAAAGTGTGCTATTTAGTTTCTCAATATTTTAGAATTTTCCAGATAACTTTCTTTTATTGATTTCTAATTTCATTGTTGTCAAAGAAGATACTTTATGTGGCTTGAATCCTTAACTTATTGACAAATATTTTATGACCTAGAATATGACCCATGTAAGTAAATGTCTCATGTCTACTTGAAAAGATGATAAATTTTGCTGTTCTTTGGTGTAATGTCTTACAAATGTCAACCAATTAGGTCAACTTGGTTAATAGTGTTTTCATATTTTATATATTCTTTCTGATTTTTATCTACTTGTTCTATTATTGAGAGATGGGTATTGAAATGTCCAACTGTAATTATGGATTTGTCTATTTCTTTTTGCAAATTATCAGTTTTTGCTTTATGTATTTTGTAGCTTTGTTATTTGCTGCATAAACATTTAAGATTGCTGTGCCTTCTTGGTAAAATACTCCCTTTGTCATTTTAAAACGACTTTTTAAATTCTTGGTAATATCTTTGCTATGGAATCTACATTGTCTAATATTAAAATAGTCACTCCAGCCTTTTGTTGTTGTTTTAATTAATGTTGGCATAGTATATCCCTTCCATCCACTTTTAACTTATTTTTTTCTTCGTATTTGAAGTGTATTTCTTGTGGATACCATATAGTTGAGTATTATTTTTTAATAACTCAATAATCTCCACCTTTTAATTGGGATAATTAGGCCATTTTCATTTAATATGATTATTAATATGATTAGATTTTACGGTCTTGATGTTTGTTTTCCATTTGTTTCATCTGTTCTGTTTACATTTTCTTCTTTTTCTGCTTTTTTTGGGATTATTTTTATGATTTCATCACAATTTGTGATTTAATTAGCCGTAATTCTATTTTGTTTGATACTCCACTATAAGGATATACCACATTTTGTTTATTCACTGCTTGATAGACATTTGGGTTGTTTCTACTTTTTGGCTATTATGAATAGTGATTCTATGAACATTTTATATACAAGTTTTTGTCTCAACATATGTTTTTAATTACATTGGGTTTACCCAGGAGTGGAATTTCTGAATCACATGGTAATTCTGTGTCTACTTTTTTTTAAAGAACTGCCAAACTGTTTTTCACAGCAGCTGCTTTATTGTAAATTCCCACCAGCAATGTACGATTGCAATATATAATTCCTTTATAATGTGGATAGTTTCTATTTATTTTTCTTGTCTAATTACCATGGCTAGAACCTACAGTACAGTGTTGAGTAGAAATAACAAGAATGGACCTCTTTGACTTTTTCTTGAACTTAAGACATTCCTCTGCCTGTGCCATCATTCTGTATTGGGTGTTTGGGAGACAGATTAATTATCTCTTTAGTTCACAGATCCTTAGATTGAAAAAAATTTTACTTGAGGAATTGTATTTCAGGAATATGCCTAGGGAGCCTCATCTACACCAAGATCAGATTTAGGTAATGATAGATATTCAGTTGAAGCTGTAATAGACTTTTGAGAGTTTGAAGAGGGGATAAGTGTAATTTTATGTAAGAGGGATGTGAATTTTTGGGGACCAGAAAGCAGACCGTGTTAGTCAGTCTCTAAAATGCCCCCACGGTGATTCTAACTTCTTGATATTTGTACCTTTGCTTTGCTATACTGTATCAGGTATGGTCTATGTAACATAGAAAACAGCAGAAGAGATGGCATGTCACTTCTGAGACTAGGTTATAAAAAAACGTTGTGATTTTTACCTGTCTTTCTCTCTCTCTCATGTCACTCACTAAGGAAAGGTTAATTGTGAGCAGCTTCTGTAAAGGCCCACATGGTACGACACTTAAGTCTTTGAACAGTCCCAAGTGAAGAATTGAGGCTTCCTGCCAATTGTTAAGGCTGAGTCTTCTTGAAAGTAAGTTCTCCAGTTCCAATCAAGCCTTCAGACAACTATAGTCCCTGCCAACATGCTGAGTGCAACCTGAATCATGCAACTAAACTGCTCCCAAATTCTTGAAACTGTGAGGTAATAAATGGTGTTTTAAGCCTATAAATTTGGGGGTGATTTGTTATGCAGACAAGGATAACTAATACAAAGTGGCCAAACTCTTCTAGGAGCATTGGGCAAGAGAAAGATAAAAAGAAGTCTTTTCTCACACCCTTTAATTGGCTATATTAATTAATGTTAAGGAGATGTGTCTTCCCCAGGACTCTGAGACATATAATTACTTGGTCTGGAATCAATACTGGCATACGTATGGGATGATAAGCCATCTTGTAGCTGTGTAGAGTGTTCTCTAAGGAAAGAAGTCATGCTCTCAGGCCAAAATAGGTTTGGGGCTGGTATGATCACAAAAATGGACTATTTTAAGTCAGCTACATAAGGGAGAGTGAATAAATTTTAAGACATTAGTATTTTTGTGGTCACTATAATATATATGGTGTCTTTAAAAATTACTCATTTTTTTACAGAAATTCTCAGTACTGGCTTAGAGCCTACTGAAATATCTTTCTTTGTATTCTGGCATCCAAAGAGATGCTTCGTGTTTTAAGGATTGAATATAAATAAAGGAGATTCCTTACACAGTTCATGTTGTGACAAGAATACATGACTATGTTCACAAGGGCCCTTAATCATCTGACCTTGGTCAAATGAGGTCTGACCTAGTATATCTGACCAGTGGCAGCCACCATCTAGTGGCCAATGCTGCTTCCCTGAGGCCTTTATTCCAATAAAGTTCAGGTTTGGCAGTCCTGTAGCAGTTGTTCTGTTGTCCCTTAAGGACACTTATATTTCAGTATTTCTGTTAAAATCTCAGTATATTTGTATGCATTCGTCTTTTGTGGATAGTCTCAGTGTCAGCAATACCTTTCACTGAAGCAAATACTGTGAGCATATTAGCAATGAATCCTAGCTTGCCTTTAGCCAAGGTTCATGTTGGAGTGATATGGCACCCAAAGTTTAGCATTTCCAAGTCCTCTAACTAAGAAGTTGGTCATGCGCAGTTCATACACCTTGAGGACCTGCCAAAAAGACTGCATACAAAAGAAAACAATGATAGTTCCTTTACTATCATTAAGTAGTTTCTTTAACTCATAATCTTATCCAGATCATTTGACATTGTTCCCTTTTCCCCAAATTCTGCTTCAGCGATGTAAACAACACAACACCACAAGATGGTGCTCTTATAACACCATACTTTTGAGTTTGTTCATTCATGTGAAGTTTAATATAAAAACAGATGAGACAGGATTACTATTCTCCTATGAAATTTGTGTTGTCAGATTATAAAATAAAGTCCACAACATAGTGTTAAGCTAGGATAGGTAGATATAAACTATTTACTTTTTGGTCTCGAGTATCAAGAACAGGTCTTGCTTATCTTCAACATTCTTATCCTTTGTTGATATTAAAGTCTGGATCTGTACTGTTCAGCACAGTAGCAACATGTGGCTACTGAAGACTTGAAATGTGGCTCATCCAAACCCAAATGGAGATTTACTGTAAATGTAAAATATCCATCAGATACTGAAGACTTGGTATGAGGAAAAGAAAATCTCTAATAATTTTTATTTTGGCTAGTAGTTGAAATAATGATACATTGGATATACTGGATTAAATAAAAATTCTATGAAAAATTAATTTTTTAAAAGATTTTATTGATTTATTTGACAGGGAGAGAGGCAGCGAGAGAGGGAACACAAGCAGGGAGAGTGAGAGAGGGAGAAGCAGGCCTCCTGCTGAGCAGGCAGCCCGATGTGGGGCTCTATCCCAGAACACTGGGATCATGACCTGAGCCGAAGGCAGATGCTCAACGACTGAGCCACCCAGGGGCCCCAAAAATTAATTTCTAGAAAATTTTAAATTACATATGTGGCTCTCATTACATTTCGATTGGACAGTGTTGGTCTAAGATCACATAGCGAATAAGTATCAGAGGAGTCTTTCCTGGCCCCATAACCTAAACAGGTCACAGTATAGTACTTGAACACCCAGATCTACCATACATTCTAAAAAGAAGTCAAGTTCTAGGTATGGAGATGGCAGGGCTTTGCTAGAAAATAAAAGAACAGAGGTCTCAATCTACTTGGATAATTTTTTTCAGAACTCCTACCACTTACGGTTTTGCCTAAGTTGCTCCTCATCTGATTTTTGCCCCATCCTTACTCCCAAAATGACAGGTAACTGCTATTATCAGGTCTTTGTATTCCCATCACCAAGGAAATCCTGGCTGCTTACTACATATTGGTGGAATGGATGAAGGCAGGACCAACTATAGGATTCAAGCTGACTTCCTCTCAGGGAGTCAATAGAGTGCCAGTGAACTTGGGCTTTGCCTCCACTTCCCCAGGAGAACCTGCTGTGACCCTTTCAAAAAGCTTCTCTGCTCACTTTCCTCAAGAATAAGCTTTTCCTTTCTTCCTGAGCTTTGAAAGAACCTATAATTGGAGATTTGTAAAATATTATTTTGTCAATGTCCTTTTTGTTTTTGTTACTAGGGTTTATTTTTTGGTCCAATATCATTTTACATATTGGACAAATGAGAATAAAGAGTACAAGAGTCTAGCTGTCCCTTGTCATTTGGCTTCAAAACGATTATAGAATAGACAGTGAGAAGAAGTTACTGTCATTCAGGTAAACGTGAAGAGGAAGGAACCATCCCCTTCTTTCTTTTAAGCGCTGATGGTTAAACATCCACTGCATTTTGTTAATATAGTTCTTGTATGTTGCCAATATGCAGAAGAGAAACTCCACCCATAAACAGAAGAGGCCACATTGTCATATATTAGATACACCTGAACTTTTATTTGTCCAAAGCACCTGTAGGATACCTGTGTCCCCAAATGGAAAGGACAGTAGCAAATGTTTTTGGTTTGGAATTCTGACTTTCCACTTACTTTTAATGTTGGGCAAGTTTTTAATGTCTATGAGCTTTAGTTTTCATATTTATAGAGAAGGTTCCTGATATTAACAATGATTACATTAGAGAATATAGGTAAAGACTTAATGCAATATCTGGTACATAATAAATAAGTGTAGCTGTTGTAATTTTTTTATTTCGGCCAAGATATTTATGCTCACAAATATCTGGATGTTTATGATAGTCTAAATAAAGAAGGTGCTTCCTAAATAATTCTACAATTTTGATAAGGTGAGGATAATCTCATGTTAAATTTTCCATCACATATTTTTTTCTTTTTTTTTTTTAAGATTTTATTTATTTATTCGACAGAGATAGAGACAGCCAGTGAGAGAGGGAACACAAGCAGGGGGAGTGGGAGAGGAAGAAGCAGGCTCCCAGTGGAGGAGGCTGATGTGGGGCTCAATCCCACAACACCGGGATCACGCCCTGAGCTGAAGGCAGACACCCAACCGCTATGCCACCCAGGCGCCCCTCCATCACATATGTTTTTTACTCTTAAGAATTTAAAAGCTGTTTTTTGTCCTCAGTGAGTAAGCAGAGAAAGCCACCTTATTACTAGAAAATAATTTTGCTAAAGCATAGATTAAATAAATGTTTGTATGATTTCAAAGCTCACAGAAGTTTACCATTATTCATTTATCTGTTTATTAAAAAGCATTTATTTAGGACCTTCTATGTGCAAGGCAGTATGTTGGGTGATGTCAAATGCAGTCTTTCTCAACCAGGGTTGCAGGAGAGAATTGCACTTTAATGACATAAGACATCTATTATGTATAATAAATTAACATTTCTCTTAGGCATTCAGAATGGCACTAGGTATGAATCTTCCTTGTAGAAATTAAGAAAATAATCACTCAAATAATTCATATTCTGTGGCCCTGATATGAAGTCCAGTTGAAAAAGTCTAGGGGATAAGGAGATGGAGGAAAAAGTACTAAATTAGCTATAATTGAAACAAAATAAAATAAATACAGAGTAAGTAAAATATAGTAAGAGGATGGAAGGAAAATTCTAAGGAAGATCAGAACAAAGGAAATATTGAAAAAAATCTTGGGCAATGATAAGAATCACCCTTTTCCTTGTTCCCTCCTCTTCCCCTGTTTTTTCCAGATGCGCAAATATTTTACTCTGCCCTGTGATTAATTCAGAAAAGAACTGATCAAGGAGCTTATGTGGTTTCTGGAGCAATGGTGAACTCCAAGTGAGAAAGCAGATGACCTCAGAAGTCCCTTTGCTACTGTGAAGAAAGGAATTCCTCATCACCCATTTTCTTTGCACAATAAGAAAAAGTGGTATCGATTTCATGCCAAGAATTAGGGAAAATCTAGAAGTTCTTTTTTTCAGAACAAGGTGGCAGAAGAGGAGAAAGCACGTGCATTGTTGACCTAATTTAGGACATTTATTTTTAAGGACTACCACTAAGTTTTTTTTTTAAAGTAAACTTACTTTTTAAAAAAAATTTTTGAGTAAAAACACTTCAGTATTTTTAAGGACGATTTTTTTTTCTTCTCAGGGGAGGCGTTAAAAACCCTCTAAATGAGAGGTGAATGGATTATACAAAGATAAAGGGATAGATAACAGTAATGCCAGCGGGTCAGCCTCCTGAAGAATCGCTTTTCTAGTTTTAGAGCATATTAGGTCATGTTCTTTCTCGCTAGATAAATTATTTCCACATGAAGTCCCAGATTCTCAGAATATGGATGCACTAGGGGCGCCTGGGTGGCTCAGTTGATTGGGGGCCCAACTCCTGATTTCAGCTCGGGTCATGATCTCAGGGTCATGAGATCGAGCCCTGCATCTCTCTCTCAAAAAAAAAATATGGATGCCCAATTAGTCATTTAATGCCATCACCATCTTCCTGAGAGACCCCAAAAGGAGCAGAGAGCATGGTTGTGGGCAGTAGTTTGTCACCGTTCCAGGGAACGCTAGGAATTAATAGTCTTTCTGAGCACCTCCTGGCCTCCAGAGAACAGGGTGCTTATCACTGCTGGGACTGAGGGGAAGGGAGAAGAGAAGAATAGAAGGGCAACACAACCCTGAGCAGAGGAAAAGCATCATATAAAATGCCATGCATATTGCACTAATTGGCTTACATTTAATTAAGCCTATGGGCTTTAACCGCTTGAGTATATTGTCTGATAACAAATAATGTCTTATTCCGCACCGCATTTGCTGGGGGGGATGCAGGGTACAGGGTGCAGAGGAAGCCTACAAGCACCTTAGGAAAGCACGACCCAAGAATTCATGAATCCTGAAAATTCTAGCACTACGATGAAGGAAATACCACGATGCTCGTTCGCACATCATTGCTGACAAGACGGAGAGCTTCATGTTCGTGCTTTGTGACGTGTCGACAAATACTTGTTCCACTGAAATTATTTCTAGTAAAACTTCTAATTCTGCTATTTATCTCTTGAAATTTTGCTTGACAATTTTTTTTAGCATGGTTGTCACTCTGGAGACCGTGCGTAGCCGGTATGCGAGGGATCTGCGCTGTGCTCACTGTTTAGAGTCTCACCCAGCATTCTTATGTCTTGTTCCTGGAAGATTTTCCTGCCAATTTCATAAGCCTATAAACTTTCCACGAGCCAAGAATGTCAGTCAACTTGCAGCTTTCTCTTCCTGCTGCATGTAATGCTCCTTTTCTTTGGTTTTCCACCAGAGGGCATAGTAAACCTATCTAATACACAGTTTGGCAGGGATGCTTTTAATGCACCAAATCAAACTTTTTGAATTTGTTTAAAATGGTTCTAATTTCATTACCCTAAGGTGTTGCGGTGAAAAGCAGGGTCTCTGCCGCCAAACTCTCTGAGTTCAGATCCCAGCTCTATTTGCCAGTTCCAAGGCCTGGGAAATGCCTTCATTTCCTCTTTAAACATCAGGGTTCTCATCCTTGTAAACTGAGAATAGCAGCCTGCCTCCTAGGCTTTGGGGAGGATTACAAGAGTATAGACACCTACCTAGAGCACGTAGAACCCTGCCTGGCTTATGGTTAAGTGTTATGTAAGTGAGAGCTCCCTAAAAGTATATGAAAATAGCAGTTCTACTTATCCAGCAATTACCTGGAGAGCATCAAAGCTTTGACAACTACTAAATAAAGCTAATTACTGCTATTTTTTGAGTGTTGGGTGTGTGCCAGGCCCTACTTATATGCATTATTTTTTCACCCAACAGACACATGAGGGAGAAGTCTATGTTCATCCGTTCACTGATCCATCCCAAGGGCCAGAACAGTGCCTGCATGTTGGAGGTATTCAAAAGATACGTTTTAAATGAATGTAAGCTATTTTTATTAACACCTTTTCACAGATAAGAAACAAGGTTCAGGGAGTTGATGTACCTCTCCCAGGATCACACAAGTAAGTGGAATGTGTTGTATATAAACCCAAATTCTATCCAAGCCTATCCTCTTTCCATGGGGTTTTCTTACTTTAAGAAAAGTTGAGAGGGTTCAAGGGTTGAGGGAAAAGAACTTTGGTTGACTCTCCTAACTGAACTGCCAGGCTGCGTTTTTATACTGTTCACAGGGAGAACGGAAGACATTCCTTTTAGTAATACTTTATGAGGATTGTTTCCTCCAGAATTTAAATGGTACTTAGCAAAAAGTCAACTTAATGATGAATTACTTATTCTCATACTCCTAACTCACATTTTCCATAAGGCATTTTGCAACCCAGTTTCCATAACTGAAACGGAATGAACAAAACATAAAGGAAAAAGAACTTCAAAAGCCCACTTACACTGAAATTTACTTAAAAAACTTTTAACTTCTTTTTATTGAGATATAATTGACATATGACATTATATTAGTTTCAGCTGTACAACATGATTTGATATTTGTATATATTGCAAAATGATCACCACAGTAAGTCTAGGTAACATCCATCACCACACAGTTAGAATTTTTTTTTTTTGGTGATGAGAACTTTTAAGATTTACCCTATTAGCAACTTTTAAATATACAACACAGTATTATTAACTATAGTTACATACTGTGCATTAGATCCCCATGAATTTTTTTTTTTTTTTGGAGTTATCTGGAAGTTTGTACCTTTTTGATCCACTTCACCTATTTTGCCCACCCCCTACCCTCCATCTCTGGCAACACCAATCTATTCTCCATATCTGTGAGCTTGTTTCTTGTTTTTGTTTTTCATGTGTTTTTTGTTTGTTTCTTTTGTTTTGTTTTGTTTAGATTCCACACAATGAGATCATACAATATTTCTCTTTCTCTCCTGGCTTATTTCATTTAGCATAATGCCCTCAAGTTTCACCCATGAAACTATATATATATGGATATAATATATAATGTTCCATATATATATATATATTCATGGATGAACACTTTGGTTGCTTCCATGACTTGGCTATTGTAAACAATGCTGCAATAAATTTGCAAATGCTGAATTTACAGTTAAATCTACTTGTTGGAGGGCACAGTGACTGGTTCACAGTTCAATCTCAGTCTGTGTTTGTTGAGTGCCTGCGTGAGAGAGGGAACAGAAACAAATAACTATGTCTAAGTATTCTAGTCTCTTGGTGAACCATGTGTGGTCGGCTGGCCAGCAGCACCCAGAAACTGGTTAGAAATGTGAAGTCTCCTCTCAGACCTACTGAATCAGAATCAATAGCTCCATAAGACCCCCAGGTGATTTATACGTGCATTAAGTTTTGAGAAGCGCTGTTCTTGCCAATATGGTTAATTATGGAAAACAAATTATTGATTCCCATTAACTAATCGATTAATCATATTTTATTGAGTATGTTTCAAAAAACAAGGAACTGGAAGAAAATTTATACCAGGTACTATAAAACTCCAAAATATTTTTTGAGGTGAGGAGGGAGAATTCTGTGTGAATGTGTCAAAAAATGGAAACTACAAACCTTTATTTTTCTTTTTGGAACTTGTAACCATCATACCAATTTAGGACAGGTTTCTCCAATTTTAGAAAATGATTTCTTATGTGGATTACTTGTATGAAAGGTTTGATTTTCCTTTATTTATGGGCTTATACAGCCTGAAGTCACTTTATTGTCAATATTACGCTTCACTATATGGATGAATCATCAACATGTGTTTCTTAAATCCAGGGTAGAGATGGATAGCCAAGCTTAAAGTCATGGAACTGTCATTCTTTGTAACAGATATCTCATGGTAGATTATAAAACTTCTCTGCCTATGAAAAAGCAAATCTGCAGTGATATACATAGATTTCAGCTATATGTAAACTTAACTATAAAATCATCTCTGCCTAGTATACTATATAATACACATATGCACATATTATATATATTATGCCTGTATACATCTATAGATATCACTTTAGTGATATTTAATATACATAATGTATTTTATATGTAGCACCACTAAATGTGGACAGTTTTTATAAAATTTGTAATATCATCTTATATTTTTTCAAAGTTTGTAGGCACAATAATTGTTATAGTAAAAACAGATATTTTTCTTTGTAAATCCTTAAAAAAATTATAACACAGTAATAGCCCTGAAATACTTTAGTAGATTTTTTTTCCTTTTTAGTATTTAACCAACTGTATAGTCCAGTACTATTAAGAATTGTTAATAAACTAGGAATAGGAATAAAGCATGATTAACAAATTCTTTCAATAGGGGCACCTGGCTGGCTCAGTCAATTAAGCACCTGACTTTTCATTTCGGTTCAGGTCATGATCTCAGGGTCCTGGGATCAAGCCCCAAGTCTGAGTCCAGCTCCATGCTCAGCGCAGAGTCTGTGTGAGATTCTCTCTCCCTTTCTTTCTGTCCCTCCCCCTACTCTCTCTCTCTAAAATAGAAATAAATAAATCTTTAAGAAGAAAAATTCTTTCATTATATTATCTACACATATACTTTGCATCTGCAAAATTGAAGTCTTTCTTTTAAAGAAATGGACTTGATTACTATCCTTGGGTAGGTCACTTGTGCCTCTTTGACTTGAAATGAACTCATCTGTATTATAGAATGTTTTGATTAGATTATCTCTGAAATTACCATGAGTTCAAAACCCAAATGGTAGTATTTCTTTCCCTTTAAATCTCTGAATTTGCACAGAATCATCAATTTTACATCTCTAGTGTTCTGCCCATCCTTCAAAATCTAATTGAATAAAACACCAGCATTAGTTAGCTCATTGTCTGCTTGAAGACTCTTTCCCTTCTACCAAAAGAAAAGGGAAAGAAACAGAGTGACAGCTGCTGCAGTGTATTCACCTGAAAAATACTGGCTTTAACCTTCTATTTTATATTTACTTCCATAAAGCAGGGGCTTTATTCTGAAGAAAGTAGTTCTGTACTTGTTTATGAAGACAGCTGTGCCCTCTTGCTCTTTCTCTCTCCCTCTTGTATACTATTATAGATGCTGAATCCATAGAAACTAAAAGGGATCATTGGCAGTGTTTTAGTGATTATTGAAGCTTTTTGGAGATGTAGTCAAATTGAAGAATTGCCTCACTAGCAATGGAAAACATCGATGAAGCAAAATTTCTGTTATATAAATGTTTAATATATGCCTGCTTTATTTTAGTTGAAAATGGTTTCAGTGTATTATGGAATTAATAGTCAAGGGCCTAATTGTACTATTCAATATCTGTAAGAAAAAGGAACATGAAATAAAAGGAAAGACATACTTTGGTGTTATTTTGCTAGTGAAATATATTCCATGGGAATTTGATCTCTAAAGATTGATAAGCAAAGCATTAGGGATTTCTAGTGACAAATTTTTTGTGATATTCAAATCAATAGCAGAGTAGAATGAAAATTTTCACTAATGGTAAGACCACGTCAAGAGCTTCTTAACTGGTCTCCCTGCTTCCACCTCCATCAAGCTTCTACCAAGTACAAAACTAATATTAATAAAAAGCAAATCAGATTCTGTGTTATATTCTCCCAAGGAATAAAAAAATCTTAGAAAAAAAAGGGGTCCCATCCTCAAGCTTCATGGATGTTGACCTGTGCGGTCACGTAGAGCTCAACACTCAGGAGGTCCAGAATGTCTTAATGTTCTGTTCTCACTCTCTTGAAATCCTTAATAATTTTACTTTTGAACTTACTTTTAGTAAATGAAGTCTAATGGGACAACCCTGCCTTGTTATTTTTTTAAACGGGTTAAAAAATATCTTTTACACATTTTTAAGCTGTTTTCAGTGGGCAAGAATATTTGAATTACTAGTTTGTCATTACCTGCCATCAAAATCCTGCTAGATAGATCCTTGAGCTCAGATTTGGTTTCAGTAGTGCTCACATATCTGTTCTAATTTATTTTTTGAACCAATTTTATTCATATGTATTTCATTTGGTTTAAAATTCATTGTCATAAGGGGAGTCACGATGTGCTCTTCTAATTTTTTTAAGCTTTTCCCACCTTTCTTTTTTTCTTTTTCAGTCCTGATATAATTTGAGAATTCCCTTTGTCTTTAAGAATCCTGTTGAAAAGATAATTTTTAATCACCAATTTCAAATAATCAAATTTTAACTTTTGGGGTGATTTTCCTTTGATTTCTATCTTAATTTCTGCTCCTGTCCTTGCAGTTTCCTTCCTTTTATGTTTTTGTATCTCTGTCACTGTTCTGATTCTATATTCTTTTTTTTTTTTTAAGATTTTATTTATTTACTTGACAGAGATAGAGACAGCCAGCAAGAGAGGGAACACAAGGGGGGAGTGGGAGAGGAAGAAGCAGGCTCATAGTGGAGGAGCCTGATGTGGGGCTTGATCCCATAACGCGGGATCACGCCCTGAGCCGAAGGCAGGCGCTTAACCGCTGTGCCACCCAGGCGCCCCCTGATTCTATATTCTTGAGTGAAATAAATAAATTTCAATCTTGCTTTTATTAACATATACAATGAGGGCAATATATTTCCTTCTCAATACTATATCGGCAGTATGCCAAGAGTTTTAATATGCATTATTTTCACTGTTGTTTCATTCTAAACATTTTGTTATTCCCATTACTATTTATTTCTAGACCCCACAAATTATTTACAAATAAATATATTAACACTTCTAAAGGAATAGAATTTTGAGTCTACCTTTTTGCTCTTGATTTTTAACTTTATTTTACACTAGAAAATACAGTGAGAAGATCCATATATATGAGACTGATTTTTTGAGATTTGCTTCAGGGACTAGTATGTAATCCAATTTTATATCTCATCTGTATTTCTTGTGTGTCTCTTTTATTGTCAATTGTTTCTATTTTTATCACGTAGTGATTGACAGAATTAGAAGCAGGGTGTTAATTTCTCCTAATTCCAGTCTATTTCTGGTTTATCTTTATGCCTAGGATATAGGTTCCCTGACTCTACGAGTCCCAAACATCTTTGGTAGACCCTGAACACCAACTACAGACCCTTACCTCTTTAAGTTTGCCAAAGTCTCTGCCAGCTTTTCAACCTCACGGTAGCCTCTTCTGGAACCAGTAAATAATACTGGAATCAAATCATGAATGTCCAGGTATTCATGATGCCCTGAAACCCTTTGCAAATCTCAAAGGATAAAATGTATTTGTTCCCAATATGAAAGTTGCCTTATATTAATATTTAGTTATGGTCAAACATTGGAAAATTCTGTATGTTCAGGGATAGAATCCAGATACTGAGATTTATTTTAAGAGTGCATCTCTCCAGTCCACACAAATGGACCAGTTCTTTGTTTGCTACATTCCCTGGGGTAAAAAAAGAAAACTTCAGTAGTTGAGAATCTCTTGATGTTTAAATAAGGCTTAAAATGGTTTTTAAAATATATGTCACCTCAAAAAAAGGTGGAAATGCTACTAATAAGTATGAAATGCTATAGATAGAAATCTTGTGCATATGTACATTACTAATATTAGCTCTAAAATATAGTTCCAATACAGTTAAAATACATAGTTCTAATGAGAGTTCTTTAGAAAGACTCCTCCTCTAAGTTAAGTCCCTGAGATATTATTCCTAAAGATGTCTCTCCTTAATTTTGAGTAAGTACAGGAGGACACAAGAAGAGAGAGCAACTCAGGAAGGGCTAAGGATGAGGAAAACAGGGTGAAATGTCTACCTGGGGAGTCTGATATCCAGAGAGAAAAACCCAGTGAAAACAATACTTCAGATATTACCATAATCCACTGTATCATATGATTCAATTAAATTGTGCCCAAGAAGAATAGAACAAAAAAATTGGTTATCCAAGTGAGTATCATAACCTAGTTTACCTTAAAGTTAACCAAAAATTCTATATAAACTACAATCCTTTTTCAGCAGTAACTTTCTCTTATTCTTTTCCTCCTGTTTGTTTAGTGTAGGAAAGTCATAATTTCAAGACTTGGGTTTGGAATTTAGTCTGGAGAAGGGAGTGAGAGACAGAACAGACTTTTCTGTCTGTTTTGGTTTCAAGTATGTGGGCTTCCTGATAACAGCAATCATGTACTTTCCATGTGGTCTTGTTACCTTAATAGATGTCTGGTTTTGGGGAATCAAGACTCAACTAAAGGCAAATTGTGGTTTGCTTTCCTTTCATATATTATCTGTTTCCTTGAGGTGAGTTGGGTGTGAATATTGTCACTCCACTTAAAAAATAAATTGTCAACTGAATTAAATACTCTTTTTCCTTAACCAGTACATTTCTCCTAGGTAGGAAAACCTTGTAGAGAAACCAAATTATTACCAAAGGGTGCTGATGGGAGCACCTGACTGGCTCAGTTAGTAGAGTGTGTGACTCTTGATCTCATTGTTGTGAGTTCAAGCCCCTCGTTGGGCATAGAGCTTGGTTTAAAAAAAAAGGAGGGGTGCTTATGATTATTGTAAGTTTGGTATTCAGCCATGAGGGCATGATTCATGCTTTTCCACTGTTGGAAAGTAAGGTGCCTCTTCCATGGACATGGCTCAAAGTACCTAATGGTCTAGTTCTTATTGTTTGGACATTTTCCTATAATTCATGCAACCTACTTCCTGAGCTAATTGGCATTATATATCACAGTTTGCCTTATGGTAATTCCCTTCCGATGGCTCTCTGAAGGGGCTTAGTTAACATTAGTTACACACGCATTGGCATTTCTAAGAGTAGGTTACTTTTTCCGTCATTCAGTACCCTGTTCACGTATGTTGTGTGAGGATTTACCCCCCAATCCTAACCATGATTTATGATTTGTTTAATTAAAAGCTTTATTCCTGTGGACTCATTAATGAAAGCACCGCTTATTTAAATCTAGCATATTCTGCCTGACAGTCTCTAGCCGGTGTCAAAAACAACTTTTGGTGAATTGAACTGCTCTGAGAATAAAACTTTCTGCAGGTTTATATAGAAAGTCAGAGCAAAACCCTTTTTACATTCTCCACAGAATAGATGTGGAGTGGATCTGTGAACACCGACATCAGTAAGTGAACAACTCGTTAAACAATGAATCATAGGACCAGCGTTTCTGACAGGATGCAATCGCTAATGGACTCTAATCTGATTAACCTTCCTTCACGATTTTTCCAGGTTACATCCATGTATACCTGATGTATCTGCCACGAGAATCATTCTATTTTAGTTTCAGAAATGAGAATAATTATGGCGACTAACATAACCGAGGGCCTTCTCTGTGTTAGGCACTAAGCTAAGCTTTTACATGGTATGGACTCATTTGAACCATGACCCCTTTTGCCTTCCAAGAAGCCCCACAAAACCTGGCCCTTTTTTGACTCTCATTTTAAAACTGTTTCTCACGAGACTCACAGAGGCTAGGTAACCTAAGCCCAAGTGTATCTGTCTCTCACCACAGTCCCCTTAGGTTTGATACCCTCCCACCAACTCTATCCATTTTGGGTTCTCAGGATCGTTGTATCTTGCTCCCTCACCTCTCTGCCTTTCCATATACAAAACTATCTGTATATATCTAGAGGGGTTTACTTTGACAGTAAACATCACTATAAATTGAAGTCAAAGTGTCATGTCTTTGAAGAACCCCTATTTTCGGCCTTATCCCTAACTGAAGTAAAGCAATATATCTTGTGGAATAAATTTTGGAATTGATGGGAAGATACTTTAGGAAAAGGAACCTTGCTTGATGTCTCTGAAATCATACCCCACAGATGTCCAGCTCCTTTATCTATGACTAAGACTGACCTTTTAGAGACTATTGGTGTCTTTGCTCTCCACTCCTAGGGCTATGAGTGCCATCTCAGATATTAAAAAAAAAAAAAAAAAACCAAACAAACAACTCAGGCTATATATGACGTAGAAGTGAGTCATAGGAAGAAAATGATAATGTATCTATTCTCAGACAACAATTGTATTTAGGATAATCAACCTTTCATCAAAGACAGGGTGCAGACAGAGTTATTTTGTTTATTGCTTTTGCAAAATACTTTATAACGTACTTCAGAAATTTTTTATGATAGCTTTTTAACAAGATTTTAAGAGAAATAGACATGTCAGACAGATAAAATGAATGTTTTAAAATGTGATTTAGCATCATGTAATTGGTTTCCATACTGATAAGTCTCTTTCACATATTTACACATAAACACTATGTGTCAGTTTAGGAGATGTGATGTCTATTTTTCATTTTTTTTTTTGGAGTTCTCATATTATACCAAGTCTATCTTATATTTTTAAGTGTTTACCAGTTGTTCTTTAAATTCATCTGAAATGTATTTAGTATAATCTTTTGCTGTGAGACACTATTGATTTAATGACTTTTACAGGGCGAAAGACTACCAGGTGGAAATAATTGATGATGCTGAAATATTGAGCATATTATTAAAAGTGACAGGTTTATTCAGGCAGATTGAATAATGCAAGCATGAATGAGATCTGTGCATATTATTATGAGATAATATACCTTTGAATAATTCAGACCTTAGTTATCGTTAAAGTTAAAAGAAAAATAAAATTATTTTAAAATCCTAGAATACTCTTAATGAGACTTTCTCTTATCATAATATAATATCAAAATACATTAGTTAAACATTTTCATTTATTATTTTTAACTGTTCACTAAGATCATATAATTAATCACGAAAGTCAGAATTGGAAAATGATAAATAAGTAGACAGACCAAATATTATCCATAGGCATTATGAAAAACAGATAGAAACATCTAATAATCTGCCAAAATGTGTTCTTTTTTCCTTCCTGAATTTTAAGTATACATTTATTTTTGAAGTATACGTTTCTAATTGTTAGAAGTGACAACATATTTCTGTTTTAAAATGTTCTAATACTATCAAAATGAGTTTGAAAGATAAAGACCACAAAAAGCTTTCATTTATAAGCACCAGAGCATGCTGGTTAGATGGTTACCAGGAAGAGTATTAACTGGATATAAATTGACCTTTACAAAATATTTGTCTTCAAAATACAGAGGGCTGTGGAAAAAGTGGTCAGAAGAGAGGCTGGAAAAAGGCAGCCCCAGTGATGTCACTCATCAATCATTCATTCACGCTGGGGTTTATTTTTATACAGGGTGCCAGGTTCTGTTAGGCAGAGAGGACTCATCTAAGGAGATGGCAGAAAGGGGCCTTGCTCTTGTGGCACCTACAGTGCCAAGTTTGGTGGGGAAAAAAGAGAATTAAACATAATCAAGTGTGATGGATTTTACAGATCCTTATCCCCACCATACCTGACCATGACTAGATACATCAGGGAGACTGTCATAGACTGAATATTTATGTCTCCCCAAATTCATATACTGGAATCCAATCCCCAATGTGATATTTGGAGATGGGGCCTTTGCAAAGTGATAAGGTCAGGAGGGCAGAGCCCTCATGAACAGGTTTAATGCCCTTATAAAAGAGACACCAGGGAGCTCCCTCGGCCCTTCCACCATGTGAGAGCACAGTGAGAAGAGGGCATCTGTGAACCAGGAAGCAGCCTTTCACCAGAATCCAGATCTGCTAGCTCCTTGATCTTGGACCTCCGACCTCGAGAACTGTGAGAAATAAATATCTCTTGTTTATAAGCCACCCAGTCTATGGTATTCTTGTTATAGCAGTCATAACAGACTAAGACGGAGACCTAACCTAGCGTACGGGAGAGTCAGGAAAGGCCTTCCCTTCAGCTGAGATTGAAGGGTGTGTTGGAGCTAGGTAGATGGATAAGAGAGGTGAAATATTTTCTAAACAGGCAGATTATTTTCAACGGTCAGAGGAAAGAAAGAACATGATGGTAAGAGGAGCTAGAAGAGTGGTGGGGGGAAAGTCTGGGCACTCATTCTTGAGTTCCTGGCAATTCTGATAAGTTGCATAGGGATTACAATCAAATGCCAATGGTGACCTTTAAGAAGGGTTTATTTATTTAATTATTTATTTATTTATTTATTTATTTAAGATTTTATTTATTTATTTGACACAGAGAGAGACAGCCAGAGAGAGAGGGAACACAAACAGGGGGAGTGGGAGAGGAAGAAGCAGGCTCCCAGCGGGGCAGGAAGCCCAATGAGGGCCTAAATCCCAGGACCGCAGGATCATGCGCTGAGCTGAAGGGAGACGCTTAACAACGAGCCTCCCAGGCACCCCTAAGAAAAAGGGTGTAAACAGGAAAATGGCGAGGTCAGATTTGCTCTTTGGTACTGCTTTATGTAGAGTAGATTAGATTTTTTATTTTGTAAAAATGAGAATAAAAAGAAGCCAAAAGAACACACCAAAAAAAAAAATTTTTTTTTTCTCTTCCAAGAAGAAAAGATGCCAAGAACATATATCTCTAGGATAATTAGAAGTTGGATTTAGTTGGGGCACCTGGTTGGCTCAGTTGGTTAAGCATCCAACTCTCAATTTTAGCTCAGGTCATGATCTCAGGGTCCTGGGATCCAGCCCCCTGTGGGGCTCCCCATTCAGTGGGGAGTCTGCTTAAGGTTTCTCTCCCTCTCCATCTGACCCTTCCTCTGCTCCTGCTCTTTCTCTCTCTCTCTAAAATAAATAAAATCTTTTTTTAAAAAAGTTGGAGGGGCACCTAGGTGGCTCCAATGGTTAAGTATCTGCCTTTGGCTCAGGTCATGATTCCAGGGTCCTGGGATCAAGACCTGCATAAGGCTTCCTGCTCAGCAGGGTGCCTGCTTCTTCCTCTGCCTGCCACTCCCCCTGATTGTGCATGATCTCTCTCTGGCTCTGTCAAATAAATAAAATCTTAAATAAAAAAATTAAAATTAAATAAAACTTTTTTAAAAGTTGAATTTACCTTTTTATTTTTCACTTGAGAAGTTAGAATAGGCCTCAGAGAAACAACTAGAAGTTGTATGTAACCAGTAACCATATACTACACTTAAAGCTTTTTTGACACCCAGTGCACAGCAAGAACAAAAAAAACAATAGTTGGATTAATCAGTGATTATTGCCAGTTGATTTATTTACTCCTTTAACAAATATTTATTTAATATCTTCTCTGCACCTAGCATTGTTCTAGGCACGGGATACACAGTGAACAAAATGCGGCATCTGCCTTCATGGAATCTGTAGACTATACATTCTGAATCCAGAGGTTTATAATTGAAAAATCTTAAACTCAGCTCTGTAACTTTGTTCATTGCCATGGGCTGTCTGCCCAGCCTGCCATTCTTCACAGTTCTAAAATTTTTAGCCACTGAGCCCATTTAACCTCCAATTCCATGCCCGCATTCTCTTCTTCCCGCAGAGTCAATCTTGTCATGTGGTACAGGTGAACCTCATGCTAGGTATTGAGGACCCTGGGTCTCTAGCTCAAGTACGCCTTGCTGTGGCTGATAACAATGATGATAATGGTATTAATGATGGTGGTGCCTGCAATAGCAATGATTTCTTTTAAAGATTTATTTATTTTTGGGGGGGAGGGGCAGAGGGAGAGGGAGAGTGAGTGTCAAGCAGACTCCATGTTGCTCGTGGAACCTGAAGCAGGGCTCTTCTCGGGGCTCAATTTCACCACCCTGAGATCAGGACCTGAGCTGAAACCAAGAGTTGGAGGCTTAGCCAACTGTGCCACCCAGGTGCCCCTACCTAGTAACTGTAATACAAGCTTATGTTTGTCAGCTGCTATTACCTTCATTCATATCACTCGGCTCATATAACTTTCAGTTTAACATTTTGTCCTTGAGCACATCTCTTAACACTGGTTCTGTCTTCCAGGTTTATGGATTGACATGTTCATCCTGAAGTTATAGTACCACAGGCTCTAGTTATTGACTGGTGTTAAATGATAACTTCATTTATTTTTTCTTCCTATGAAAAGTTTGTTTTGGCTTAGGTTCAAGCACTTCTAAAATGTAAACATTTAAAAAATTTTATTAGTGAAACTTGAAATAGTCATTTTTGTAATTTCACAGTTGCTAAGGTTTTAAAATTTTAGCACATTTTAGTAAGAAAATTAAGACTAAGTAGCTAGCACCAATTCAGTATCAATGCTCCTAGTTTAGATATTTAGAAATTCATTAGTTGATTGATTCAGTCAATAAGCACTTACTGGACAATTACTATGTGACAGGCACTGACTGTGGTCAGGAGATGCTAGTCCCTCTGGGAGGACTAACATCCAACATTTCACTTGTGATGACCAGATAAACCATGTACCATTGGCTTGGGTTTATAGAAGACCTGTGGAGGTGATTTATACCTTTCGTTAAATCTTTCTAAACAGATAATACAGTGTATTATACTTGAAAATACTTTCAAAAATTGTTAAGTGTGCAAAATTGCAACTTTGGGCTTCTCTATTTTTGCCATGTCCTTGTCCAAGGTACTGTTTCTTTCTGTCCACACCATTGTTTGTCTCTTCTTTCATCACTTAAAAGAAAATAATTTAAAATTTATTTCTAACCAATCAATCAACAGATGCATTGATTTACCACCAACTTTGTGAATGGTGTCAATGGACTTGAGAGCTCCTTGAAATCTCCTTTCTACACATCCCTGGCCAACAGCCACCCTGTGTTGTGTGTTTGGGAAGAGAAAAAGTTGAAGACATGGTGTTTTGATTTTCAGGAACTTATAGACAAAGGGATATGAGTTATATGTATGAAATAACAAACAGTACATATGTACTTAAATGCTGAATTTTGAACTATTCTGAGATGCTAGGAAGAAGAAACCTAACAGGGACTTGATCTGTGTGGAGGATGTTGGATTACTGGGAGTGAGAAGGGTGCAGATCAGGGAAGAGATGTAACATGGTCTGGAATTTGAAGGATGGGCACTTTGATGGGAAGGGGACATTCTCTGGGCAAGAGAGGGATAAGTATGGATGAGAGCAGGGGAGAAAGAAGGAGTAAGAAGTATGTTCACAGGAATGACAGCCTTAGGGTATAGCACACCACTAGAGAATATGTATTTCGAATATTTTGGAAAATTACATTGGATACTTTAAAGCCAAATTATAAGATTCTGGAAGCCAAGCAAATGGTTTAGGTAGACACAGAGGGAGTGCAGATTGATATTGATGCCTGTGTTCAAACAAGATGGATCATGCAGTGGTGTTCTAAATAAATAGAACCAGGAAGACTGGGTTTAAGAACCATTTTCTTTTCTCATTTGAATTTGCTCAGAAATCCTGTGTACCCACACCCTCCATGTAAACAAAGAAAAAGAGCAAAAAAACCAGTAAGACATCATTAAATAATAATCAGGTGTTAAGATGCATCAATGACTGTCATTTATTTGCAAAATCGAAAGATTTCTCTCTCTGCCTTATACATTTTATATCCATAAATCTTCAGATTCTGGTCACTTAAAAGGTGTTACACTGTAAAGACTCCAGTAAAAAGATAAAAGCAAGACAGATGTTTATTTTCCACAAAAAAATGGGACAAATGAAATACCATTCTCAGAAAACTCTTCACTCTTTTCTAGGCAATCTATTTAGTATCAGCAAGAATATGGCTAATGTCAGAGGTCTTATTACTACATGATATTTTTCTACTTGCAGAGTAAACAACTTTCAAAAACATATTCATGAAATGAGACCTTAATCTCTTTTGGATTCTTTAAGAGACTGTACTTCAAAGGTGATGTGGAGTCTGGCATGCCATGAACAATTCTATAATGTTAAATGCCATTGACTGGATTTGCACAGCCCAGATGTCAGACACCACTCAACAAATTGAACATAATATTGTTGAAACTGATGACAAAGAAGGAAGGACAAAAGGGGATTAATTGTCAATTAGGAGCTTAAGAAAACATTTGTTTATGGTTACTCACATTTTTAAGGTTATTTAGCTAAATTTTAAAAGCCAGGAAGCATTAAGTCATCCTTACATCTTTTCAAAAATGATGGAAATAGGAAATTACAACTATAAGGAATATAACTTTAATTTAATATTTTGACATGCATGTGCACTGTAGTAATAAAATTCTAATTTTTACTAGAAAAAGATGAAGGAAATAAATTGCTATTGGCCATCAGTCTACCCCTTTTGTATATTAAATGATGATTCATATGCATTCAACACCGGTCAGAACATTATTCATATAATGGCTACTTTTCTAAGCCCCTAAATTTTAAAGCAAGGTAGAAAACATGAAAAGGATTCAGGGGAGAACCAGACAACCACATTGTTAGAATACTAATGCATAAATCCCGAGAGAGGAGACAAAAGAAACTTAATTACTTAATCTGGGAAAAAACTTTTCAAATATGTGATATCTTCTTTAAGAACAGAATAAGAAAAAAACCCAAAACACTAACTAGAAGATGAGGATTTTGAGATAAGTATCAGAAAAAAAATNTCTAAGCCCCTAAATTTTAAAGCAAGGTAGAAAACATGAAAAGGATTCAGGGGAGAACCAGACAACCACATTGTTAGAATACTAATGCATAAATCCCGAGAGAGGAGACAAAAGAAACTTAATTACTTAATCTGGGAAAAAACTTTTCAAATATGTGATATCTTCTTTAAGAACAGAATAAGAAAAAAACCCAAAACACTAACTAGAAGATGAGGATTTTGAGATAAGTATCAGAAAAAAAATACCTTCCTTACAATTCAACTAGACAGTTAAAATGTTATCCTTTTAGGAGAGAATCATGTTCATTCATTCATTCATTCTTTCACTCACTCAACAAGTTATTTCCTGAACAGCAACTAATATACAAAATATGCAAGATCCCTGGTTTCTTAGATCTTACGTTATAGGAGGAGGAATAGGCAGTAAAGAAACCAATATGTTAAGAGTTTCAGATAGTAAGAAGTGTCATGAAGAGAACAAAATAAAGCAATGGAAAAGAAAGTGGCCAAGTTGGGAGTTTATACTTCAGACTGGTGAGTTAGGGATGTCTCTTTGGAGGTGGCAACATTGGCACTGGAACTTGATGAGAAGGAAACAGTCATGGAAAACGTGGGAGAAAAGCATCATAGGCAGGGCAAATGGCAAATGCAAAGGCCCCAAAGTGGGTCTGAACCCGGCACTCCTGGGAGGCAGAAGGCCTGCATGTGCAGAGAACGGGCGAGGAGGAGGAGAAGCAGGAAATGTCAGAAGGTTGAGGCTGATTCTGTAAGCTCAGTGGGCTATTTCAAGCCCCGACAGAAGCCGTGGGGCAGCTGCCCATGGGGCAGAGAAGTAGGATAGGTAGGTTTTTCCGTTTGTTTCACCATTGGGATTTGACAATAGCACCCCAAATGCTGGTATGTTTGTTTGTTTGTTTGCTTCCATATAAAAGGGCTTATTCTAAAGAACTTCTCAAACTCAATACACGAGAAACAAATAAACAAATCATAAAATGGGCAGAAGATATGAACAGACACTTTTCCAATGAAGACATACAAATGGCTAACAGACACATGAAAAAATGTTCAAAATCATTAGCCATCAGGGAAATTCAAATCAAAACCACACTGAGATACCACCTTACGCCAGTTAGAATGGCAAAGATAGACAAGGCAAGAAACAACAATTGTTGGAGAGGATGTGGAGAAAGGGGATCCCTCCTACATTGTTGGTGGGAATGCAAGTTGGTACAGCCACTCTGGAAAACAGTGTGGAGGTCCCTTAAAAAGTTAAAAATTGAACTACCCTATGACCCAGCCATTGCACTACTGGGTGTTTACCCCAAAGATACAGACGTAGTAAAGAGAAGGGCCATATGCACCCCAATGTTCATAGCTGCATTGTCCACAATAGCCAAATCATGGAAGGAGCCGAGATGCCCTTCAACAGATGACTGGATTAAGAAGCTGTGGTCCATATATACAATGGAATATTACTCAGCTATCAGAAAGAACGAATTCTCAACATTTGCTGCAACATGGACGGCACTGGAGGAGATAATGCTAAGTGAAATAAGTCAAGCAGAGAAAGACAATTATCATATGATTTCTCTCATCTATGGAACATAAGAACTAGGANTATCATCAAAATGAGTGTTTTGTTTTTGTTTTTTTTAATGATAGGAAATAGGGGCAACTGGGTGGTTCAGTCGGTTGAGTGACCAACTCTTGATTTTGGCTCAGATCATGATCTCAGGGGGATCGAGTCCAGCCTTGGGCTCCAAGCTCAGCAGGGAGTCTGCTTGGTTCTCTCTCTCCCTCCCCCTCTCGCCTTCCCCTCGCACACACACAAGCATGCTCTCTCTCTATCTAAAATAAATAAATCAATCTTTCAAAAAAGTATGAGAAATAGATTTTTGCCTCTTCCCCCACCTTCATCTGCATTTATTTAAATGACACTTATTTCAAAGCCTCCTTTAGATGCTTGAAGATATTCAGTTAAAGGACAAAGAATGTGACCACATTCACTACTGTTCTTCTAAGTTCTCATACTCTGAGGAAGTAAGTACAGGAAAGTCAGGGCCAATTAGCAGACTCCTGGTATGATAAATTATTTCTTTCTCACTATTTTTTTTAAAAGATTTTATTTATTTATTCGACAGAGATAGAGACAGCCAGTGAGAGAGGGAACACAAGCAGGGGGAGTGGGAGAGGAAGAAGCAGGCTCATAGTGGAGGAGCCTGATGTGGGTTGATCCCATAATGCCGGGATCACGCCCTGAGCCGAAGGCAGACGCTTAACCGCTGTGCCACCCAGGCGCCCCCTCACTATTTTTTTAAGCTTTCATCCTAGTCATCATTTCTCCCCAGTGCTTACAATAGTCATTTATACATAGTAGATTTTCAGCACATTTTGTTGAGGACATGAATATGTGCTGATATTTAGGATTCTTTATGAAATTCTTAGTTATAAAAATAGTATAGGCTCTTATCTTCTACTAGAGGCATGAGAAGAAAAATACTTGTTCTATTTCAAAGTCAAGAGGTACTGACATTCTTTGTGATGTCTGACTTAAAATGACTGTTTATGTTTTAAGTAACTTACTACCAAAAAAGACTTGAGGAAGCTTGACCATAATTTAATGAAGCAAATCAGACAAAATGTATTGGTATCCTCTGTGTGAGTGGCACAGGAGGATGTGATGGGGATACAAGAATGGATGTGGTGTGTTCTCTGCACCCAAGAAGCTCGCTGGCAGCTAGCAATGAACTATAACTCATGCAGTCAGGACTGCAGAGGTAATCTGCGCCAAGTGCTCTAATGCAATAAGAAAAGACAAATGCAGTAAGACCATAAAATCATTACCGTTCTGACAAAAGAACAAGAGTCCTACACTGGGTAGCGGCAGATATAAAAACAATCTGGGCTAATAAAACCTTGGAATAAATGAGTTGTCCTCTAATAAGGGGAATCATAAGACTTTCTTAGAATTATTTTTATGGCACTAAATTTATCATGCTTGTCATTTCCTGAGTGCAATGCAAAACAAAGCAGGCACTACTTCTGTAGCTATTCAATAAATACAGAGAATTGTAAAAAGAGTGCATTTTTCTAAAATCAATACTTGACAAGGCTGATAATGAATTCGTGTATTGTACCTCCATGAGGACATTCCTCCAGGAAATAAAGTATAGTCACGCTGAGAGTTTTTGGTTATCTGGTTTGATATGAGAGTTTAACCTGGAAGTTATAGACAAGTAAAGAGCATATTCCATATCCCAGTTGGACAGACTACTGTACCCACTTTTGTCACACACTAGGGACTTCTTCCTCCAGGTGGGGCACAGAACATTTATACTATCTTCTGGTAAATGCCCAGTAGGCACTTTGCCAGCAGCATCAGTAATTTTTTCTTCAGAGGCTGTCTCCTCAAACTCTCCACCCATCTAAAAGGCAAGTCTGTAAAGCAGAAATTAGGTTTCTTGCAAGTAAGATTTGACAGCACTAGACTGATAATGAGTGTAGGGGTTTAAGAGACCTGGGGACTAATCCAAGGGAAAGGATTTGCCTACACAACAAAACTGGGCTGTGTTTGGACAAGGTTGTGTGAGAGGAGAAAGCACCTCACAGCAGGAGGCTGTCCAGAGGCTCACAGAGGGAGCCACCATCTTGAAGAGAGAGGGGAAGGGAACTCCTGGGGGTGAGGGAATCAGCGAATCACTTTTAGGTAATATCACTCAGCAGCACCATGGGGAGCCCCAGGGTCAGAAGGGCTATAGGGATGTGAGGTCTTATAACCACAAGGCTGGATCTTAATGGCCAGCAGATGCTGGTGAGGTTTTGCAGTGTTATAAAGGAGGAAGGTTCTAAATGGCTCAACATCTGCTTTTTTTCTCTGCCATTTTAAAAATAACTGAATGTGTAAAACTAAGAGGTTGCAGCCTACAGTGAAGACACAATCTAGGGGCCAATACACAGAGGCCATCTTTGGCTCATTTATGTAACAATGAATTTTTTTAAGGGGGGAGGGGCGAGGGCGAGGGGAGAGAGAATCTTAAGCAGGCTCCACACCCGGCGAGGAGCCCGACTCAGGTCTCAATACCAGGGTCAGACCCTTAACTGACTGAGCCACGCAGGCACTCTTTTTTTTTTTTTTTTTTTACAAAGAACCAACCTCAGAGATCTTTCCATTGCTTAAGAAGTAGCAATAAACGGCATTTATGAAAGTTATGGAGGGACACCTGGGTGGCTCAGTTAGCTAAGCGTCTACCTTCAGCTCGGGTCATGATTCCCAACTGAAGTCATTTTGAAAACATCGTTCTTAATTTACTGATTCTAATTTCTATCAGCAACCATTCAACAACAAAAGGTTTAAAAACCACCATAGAGCACGTATCATTCTCTTGTACAACAGAACAGAAAAGATATTTTGAAACCAGTTCATCATTAGCATAAGCCTTTATTACAAAATGCTAGACATGAGAAGGTTCCAAAGGAACACTCGAACATGGGGAAGAATGGCAGAATTTTCCATAGGATTTTACCTGAAGGGGTCAGCCAAAGTTCTTCTGGTTTGGGGAATAGAGCAGTCCCCCTCATCTGTGGGGGGATGCATTTCAAGAATCCCCAACACCAGACAGTACCGAACCCTATATAGATTTTTTTTTTCTGCACATACATATCTATGATAAAGCCTAGTTTATAAATTAGGCACAGTAAGAGATTAACAACAATAACTAATGCTAAAAAAGAACAATTATAATAATATGCTGCCATAAAATCCCCCTCAAAATATCTTGTCGCTTTGGACTCAGCCTTCCTATGATGCTGTGAGATGATAAAATGCCTGTGTGGGGAGATGAAGTGAGGGGAATGATGTAGGCGTTGGAACACGTCATGAGGCTATTACTGACCTTCTGACACAATGTCAGGAGAAGAATCATCTGCTTCCAGACTGAGGTTGACTGCAAGTAACTGAACCCAGGGAAAGCAAAACCCCGATAACGGAGAGGAGATGGGGAGGACTACTGTCGTTGACCAAAGATGGCTCTCTTCTAGTGTAAGGGATTTTTCCTACAAATTCAAAGCCATTGTTTACACAATTTGGATTTAGTGAAAAGGAGTAGAGAGGGGCAGTTAGGGATGGGGTCATGGGCTAGAAGGCTGGAGGGAAGCTGCTGTGGGGGCAAGACCATGCGGGAGACACATTCTCAGTCCCTCTGCGTATGTGTCTCAGAGCGAGGACATAACTTTATTCTCAAGATGGGCAAAATCATAACCAGAATAATTTAAGGCCTTAAGAATATGTAGGAGAAGGGAGATACAATTTTTCTTTTAAGTTTATTTAAACTTTTTAGAGAACGAAACCCAAAGAACAGAAATGGATTAAAATAACTCCACACACCTTTGAGACATTTACATTAATTTCTCAAAGTGAAAAATTATGCCTGGTTAAAACAATGAACTGGATACATCTTAGGGAAAAAATGAGGACACATTTTTTAAAATTTAGGTAATTGAGTCCCTAAGCAAGGAAGGTTGGTTGAGGAAGATAATTTGCCTCAATCGTTGTGATTGCAATTTAAATTAAATTAGAGAACCTGAAAAAATACCTAATACAATTACTGAGATATGAAAATTCTCTACTCCTTTCTTCCTTCCTTTTGCTAAGAGGAAAAGGAACCCATTGTTCCAGGAAAAAAGCAACACAAGTTCCAGGAAAATATGAATTCTTTCTCCTCCTTCCCTCAGCTCCATTAGGCTGTTCACGCTGCAGGTTGAAAAGCTCAGTGCTGGGGTAACTAAAATCGGCTTTAAAAGAAACAAACATTTACAAGGGAATGTTGTTAGTGGACAGTGTAAATTTGTTTCTTGTAAGTCAACACTAGTGCCAGGGTAACTACCATGGTCCCCTCTCCATGTGAGATTTGGTCGAGGTAGGAACTGCCTGTCATTTTTACATATTCTGTAAAACTCTGATTTACAACGCTGGATAAATTCTGTTCTAAAGCAACCATACTCAGTTATTCTCACTGTGATTTCTTCTTTACTGCCTTTGAAGTTAATATGAATATATTATTCAAGAAGCCAAATATGTGTTGATTATTTCAATTGTCTTATAGATGGTCAGAATATTACATCTCATGGGGACTGCTTGAAAACTCATAAAAACAAATTGGAAAGGGCCCTTTTTAAGCAAATGAAATAAAACAAACAGGTTTTCTTTTTGTTTTAATTCTACAAATTCGTAAATCCATATTAGCAATCCCTATTACTAGTCTGCTGAGGTCTCTGGGAACAACTAGATACAGCTCGCTGTTTCTTATTTTACTTATTTATACAAGTACTTTCCTATAGGAGTCCCTTTTGAGACTGTTCTCACCTGTGTTTTATGCTTGCCTCCTTTCTTTCTGTTTCTTATTACATGCCTTCATTCCTTCTCATCTCACTCACCTGCAATAGCTGATTTTCCACCTCTAAATTAGTCCCATAATGTCACTTGCTGTTTAAAAATTCTTCAGTGTCTGCCTAGTTTTCAGGACAAAAGTCAAGCAATAACATCGGCCTTAAATTGTAAAGGGCCAACCTTATTCTGAAGTCTCATTTCTTTGTCACTTTGCTAAAGAAAAATTATTCGTGCTGTTCATGACACTCATTAAAGATGGTAAGGAAGACTGTATTTAAGAGGGACCTCTACAATGAGTCTTTGGGAGTGGGGGAAAGAGATGCAGCTCACCTTCTTCTTTTTTTTTTTTTAAGATTTTATTTATTTTTGTGAAAGAGAAAGAGAGAAAGTGCCATGAGTGGGGGGAAGGGCTGAGCAGGAAGCCCGATGTATGACTCGATCCCAGGACCGTGGGCCTGAGCCAAGGCCCATGAACTGAGCCAAGGGCAGACGGTTAAATGACGCAGCCATTCAGGCACCCTGCAGCTCACCTCTAAACACAAGGGCAAGTAGTGATTTATAGCCAAGGTCTGTGGTTGGAAAATTACTAAGAGGAAGCATCAAGTCTTCAGGAATTCTTGCTAGACTGGCTCAAGTGGATTCTTGCTGCTGAAGGCGGGCCAGGATGAGAAGGCCCTGAGCTGGGGGATGAGGAATTTGATCAGATATGGAGGGTGATCAGGTTCTAAGGCGGAGATTTTCCCTAAATTAACTCAGTAGAATCCTTGCTAAAACTGGACTAAGTAAGCTAATAACAGAGCTCAAGGTCAAGGACTAGTCAAGAGGAGACCCATTGTCACTCATTTCTTTCTCGCTCCCACGCTGGTATTCTTTGCAACACAAAATTCTTTCATTGTATTCCACGGATTCATACCTTATGGTGGTAAACATGCTATTTCCTCAGTCTGAAATTTTCTTTCTACCTGCAAATGGCTTGCTCCTACTTATCTTTTAAAATTCAGCTTAAATATCTCCTTCTCTTGGAAGTCCTTTCTGACCCACAAGTCCAGTTTGGTTGCTCCTCTTCTGGGCATCCCTTCATTCATTCAACAAGTGTTTATTTAGTGCCAACTGTGGATTATTCCAGGATGGAGGCACTGAAGATGTGGTGGAAAATGACATGAATGAAGCTCATGGATTCATCTGTCACACTTAATAATTAGTTGTTCATTTAGCTGCTTGTCTTTTCCTATCGCCATTAGTTCTGTGAGAGAAAGGCCATGTTTTATTAAACATTGTGTCTCTAGAACCTGGCCCAGAATATGATGTGTACTAATACTCCATGTTCAGTAAATATTTGTGGAAGGCAAGAATTAATGAGGGTAGGAAGTAAGAATAGAAGGTGTTGGGGAAATCAAGTTAAAAATAAATCCTCATGCTGTATCAGTTTGCTAGGGCTGCTGTAACACAGTGCCACAGCCTGGGCAATTAAGCAATAGAAATTTATCATCTCTCAGTCCTTGGAGTATGGAAATCTGAGATCAAGGTACTAGCAGGGTTGGTATTTTCTGAGGCTTTTCTCCTTGGCTTGTAGATGCCCCGTCTTCTCTCTGTCTTTACATGGTCTTCCCTCTGTATGTGTGTCTGTGTCCAGATATCCTCTCCTTACAAGGACTCCAGGAAAATTGGATTAGAGCCACCCAATGGTTGCTAAATGGCATCATTTTAAATTACCACTTAAAAAACCCTATCTTCAAATATAGTCACATTGTGAAGTATTGAGGGTTGAGACTTCAACATATGGATTTTAGGGGGACATTCTGCTGATAACACCTGTCTGCTTCCATGAATGTAGAAGAGATAGAGAAAGAAAGCAGCTTTATTATCGAACACATATTAAATTAGAATGTGATGCACATCATATGTAATCTACTACAGAGATGGCGAAGACAGGAAGAAATTTCCCTCTTTTATATGGCCAAGCAGATACAACACATTCCATACATGTTCTTAAGAGGAGCACTAACTAGTCCTCAGCTGAGAGGGGTGGCCGCACCATTTGGCACAGAGTTCATCCTAAATCCCGTTGGTGAGGTGGCCATCTGTGCTTGCTAATTGCTTTTTCTAAAGCAAAGATACATTTCCCTTATCTTTACTCTAGGAGGTAGTTTTGCGACATGGAATAAAGCACCCATCGGAAGTTAGGCTCCTATCTTCCCACAGCAACCGAGACACGGGAGCTCCATCTTCCATGATGGTTGTATTTTGAAGAGGGGGCTCCAGGTCCATAAGAAAACATCCCTCTGCTCTAAAACTGGACAGAAGCTTATTTAGCCTTTTTAAAAGATTTATGTACATATCAAAGGGGCAAAAAAAAAATAATCGACAGTAAAATTTCTAAAGTAAAATGCTGAAAGTAAAGGGGGGGAGCCTGTTCCTTTATTTTCAACAGGTAGAATTAAACCTCTTATTTTTAACTTGTACTTGCCCTTACAAAGACAGAAACCGGAGGTGTCGGACACCAGGTGTTTCCTTCTTTTCTCTCAGGTGACATTCATGAGGTGGGACGTTCATACACACGGTATCATCCCCGGGTATGCTCACAGGTCCACTCAAAACCGCAGTGCTCATTTCAACTCCATCCTCCCATCACTACTGTTCAGAGAGCACAAGAGAACTTTAGTTATGGCAAGCATGGTTTATCCATTCTGGCTTATGAACATGGGAGACGTTCACATACATTCATAATTTAATCATTTATAGCAACAATTTAACTGCTTTGCCCTTTTAAACTACTCCATGGCATTGTACTTGAGAACTATGAAAAATGACACAAAATAAAAAAAGGAAAAGAAGAAGTTGTGGTCTTTGTCATTAGAATTCATTTAGAACGTGCATTACTAACCTCTTCTTTCCTGTAAAAACAAGAGAAAGGAAAATGAGGAATTATGTAGATAAATCATCACACTGATAAGGTACTACATAATTATCCCAGCCTCAGATAAGTTCCGAATTTCTCCAGCGTTCCACTCGCCAAAGGCAATGCTGCTTCAGTCACAGTAACAAAGAATGTCAAGAAGCATGTAAAGATACACGTTTTTTTCCCTGGAACTGAATACTTGTGCAAACACAGTAAACATTTTTTTTTAAATGATATGAATTATGCATAAAAAGAGAGTAGCAGGAAAGTATAGAAAGCGTGGTGATCAGTAGATGGTGGGATTATAGACAATTCTTTTAATATTCTTGTTTTCTAAATTTTCTAAAATAACATGTAAAATAATTATAACAATACTTTTGTTAACATTTGAACAATGAGAATTGCTAATTCCATGATTTTCTGGGTCATTTTCCCTAATTCTATGTGCTGGGAAAAATAAGTATACATAGAATTGTTTATCTCCACTCCAATGTCTGTTGTCTTTTGGCAACATGAAACATTTAGTTCTAAAGAGCAGCTGCTGAAGAGAGTAAACAGTCATTATCGGGGTGGTACTTATTCTTCATGATTTCCGCCATGATCTTGAAGACAGTCTTATTTACCCCCAAGATAGCATTTGGAGGCACACACCTGGATTTTGTTATTTCCCATGTAGCTGTACTGGAGTATCAGATCCTTGAGTTCTAATTACATATTTTAGCTGTGATGCAAATAGAGGAGTCTTTGGGGTTCTTGTTTTCAGCTATTTACAAATTTTCTTGCATAATGCAGCTAGATGGAACTCCAGTAGGATGTGAAGATTCAGTAGAGCATTTTGAAAAACATCCTGGAAGAGTAGCATGATGTATGAATTACACGTCATCTGAATCTGTTTCTGGACTACGTGTTAATTATGCATTTCTGAAAACAGGTGGAATGGCCAGACTAAACTGCAAGGCATTAACAAAAGCCCAGGAGTCTGTGAAAATGTGGATCTACCAAAGGCCACCCTCTTAAGGGCTAGTTGAACAGCCACAAGTTCCATCAGTTGGACTGAGCTGGGAGTGCCCTGCTGTACCAGAGAGGTGCCTGATGCTGCTGGACCATGCGTTGCATTGCTTATGATGCCCTCAGTGAAGAACACTGACTCCCATCTCAGACAGTTGGTCCCAAGGAGCTCACCAAGCAGCCAGGAGAGGAAGAAGTGGGGGTACCATTCCCAATTCCACAAGACTCTCAGGCAAGGGGGGTGAGCATGGCAGAAGTAACACCCTCCTGTAATTTGGAAAGATCCTTGATGTCGTTTGAGCCCCGTCCTGAAGGTAAAATTTCCATTTTACCAAGGAGGCATCAGAGGCTTTGCTGAGCTTCTGCTGGGAGGCATGTCCAGCCCAGGGCATTGTAGGAACTTGAATACTGAGTAGTAATGAGTGGGGGCTGGTTAGGACCTTGGTTTCCAAAAAAGCCCAATAGGATGCCAAAAATTGGCACTCAAGAGGAATATACTGGGCTGCCACTGAAGTGGGCACTTAGTCTAAAACCCCACAGGAAGTCGGATAGATGCATGTTTGGTCCAGAGACTCCAGGAGGTATGGTCAAGTGTGGCCAAGGATTCAACTCAAGAGGTAGAGCCAGGTAGGAGTAAAGTTGAGGCTTGCTGGAATGCCCATTAGGCAGCTTCTAAAGTGTACTGTTGGGCCTCAAACCCATGGAAGCTGGTAGAATTGTGGATGATTGCATATACAGGGCAAAGAGTTAGGATAGAACATGGAAAGACCTAGTATGTGTTGTGCCCGTCTGAGGGTAGTGAGTGGTTCAATAGTGAGCAATTGATGTTTGATGACCAGGGGAATTTCTCAGCACCTAGACAACCAAACGATGCTCAGAAACTTGACAGGTGAGGCTGTGCCTTGGATCTTGTAGGGGGTGGTTTCCAGCCACACCGCCCGTACTGCTTCCCCAGAGGGACCCCTCAGCATAATGTCATCTATATAATGCCCCAAAGAGCCATTTCCCAATTGTAAGATATTGAAATCCTGGCAGCAGAGGTGACATGCTATGGTAGGGCTGTTTAAATACCTCTATTTGCGAGCTGCATAAATGTGTATTAAGCCCCTTCAGAAGTGAGATCAAATTGGGATTTCTCTGTGATGAGAACAGAATTGACCACATTAGCTAGAACAGTGACCACACAGGACACTCCGTGGGCTGCTTGTAGGTCTTCCATCCATTCTACAGCAGGGGAATTGGATCCTTAATAGGGGAAACATAGCACTGAGGTTTCCATAATTAGTGGTGCTGGCTTAAATTCAGGCCAAATGGGGCCGTTGAAAGTGGAGACTGTGAGCTTAAAGATTCTGTCTCAGCATATTCTGAAGAACATCCTCAGTGCTCTGTTTAAGTTGGTATTGGAGAGTGCTTACCATCCTGACTGGAGGAGAAAGAGGCATCAGTGTCCATTTGGTGGCTTCTACCAGGAAGGCCAAGAACTTGGGCTTGTTCCATACAGTGAGGTGTCAGTGCATCCATGCCTGTAATAGGAAAGAAAGAACCAAGGGGGCCACCGCCAAAGGGAGCTGTTTGAGGCAAGTGGTACCAACATTTGCATCAAAATGGATATGTACACTTTTGGTTATTTTACTGGCAAATTTCCCAGTATGGAGAAGAGCTCCCTCTTTGGGAATGAATTTAAAGGGACTGCCTGGAATAACAGTGACTTGGACCCCCAAATCTAATTGGGCCAAAAAGACTGTGTATTTTTATTGTCCCACTGGACCACCAGAGTGCTATAGGGGAGACTATCACCAGGAGTTGGGATAAGCCCTGGGGTCCACCATTTCCTAGGGTAGGGGCTGAGGTGGCTGCCAGTCTTGAAGGTCAGGGAAGGGAGCAAAGGGAGTATCAGGGACTGGGTTGGGGCCAGAGCAGTTAGAGGGCCACTGCATGGGAGGCGGATGGCCTGTAGAAGGGGGCGGTAGCCGGGAGAATGCTAGTTTTAGTGCCTGCAGTTTAGAGACAGGATGTTCAGAAATCAAGTGCCTAAGAACTCTGAGATTTCGTAACGCTCAGCAGAGGTTTGCCTATGTAGTCTCATAAGGGGCAAATTAGATCAGGGAATTTTTAGAAAGGGAGTGGGGACCCCATCTCTTTAGGGGAAATTTGTGTGAGGGTGACCCCTGTGGGGCAACAGAGGCAAAGGGACACAAGTGAAGTATCTGGGTATTTAGATGGGAATTTCTTCCATGTCTAGCAACCATGTCAATACCCTCCAGTAACTTCTGAGTGACTTTGGCAGTTTCAATAAAATGTAATAGAACTGCCCTATAATTAGGGAGAGTACTTTGTAAAAAGATTCTCTGGACTTAGAGTCCAATAGGGCCCCTTCAGGATTAGAAATGAAGATGGAGTCATTTGGGTTAGCATGGTTGTCAAAAAGATAGGAAATACGAAGTGTTAGAGAGGATATGGAGGAAAAGGGAACCCTAGTGCACTGATGGTGGGATTGTAAGTTGGTTCAGCCACTATAGAAAATATTTTGGAGATTATTCAAAAAATTAGAAGTAGAACTGCCATACGATCCAGCAATCTGACTTCTGGGCATATATCTGAAGGCAATGAAATCCCTATCTCAAAGAGATTTCTGCCCTCCCACATTCATTGTTCATTGCAGCATTATTCGCAATAGCTGAAACATGGAAATAACCTGTGTCCAGTGATGGGTGAAAGGATAAAGAAAATGTGGTCTATAGATGCAATGGAATATTATTTGACAGTAAAAAAAGAAGAAAATCCTGCAATTTGCAGCAACATGAATTCACCCTGCAGGCATTATGCTAAGTCAAACAAGTCAGAGAAATACAAATACTGCTTGTATTTGTTCACTTATAGGTGAAATCTTAAAATGTTGAATTCTTTGAAGTAGATGATAGAATGGTGGTTGCCAGGGGCTGAGGGAGGGGGTGGGAGACATGAAGAGATGTTCAAGAGGACAAACTTCTGGGTATAAGATGAATAAGTTCTGGGGATCTACTGTACAGCGTGGTGAGTACGGTTAGCAAGACCATATTATATACTTGAAAGTTGCTAAGAGTAGATCTTACATGTTCTCAACACACACACACACACAAACACACACACACACACACGATAACTATGTGAGGTGATGGAGGTGTTAAAACTAAGCTTATCGTGGTAGTCTTTTCACAATATATATGTATTAAATCATAACTTTACATGCCTTACATACAATGTTATGACGCAATTATATCTCAATAAAGTTGGTTGCAAAAGAGACTAAAGAAAAAAGATTCAGCTCCATGTACTGATTTATTTTTAATTTTTTTTAAGCAATCTGTACACCAACATGGGGCTCGAACTCATGCCCTCTGAGATCAAGACCTCCACACTCTACCTGTGTGTGGAGCCAGCCAGGCACCCTTCCATATGCTGATTCAAATTTGAATTTTTCACTTAATACACAATTTTGAACATCTTCCTAGTTCAATAAATGTAGGATTCATTATTACTTTTAAGATACATAGTACTTCATTGTATGAAGGCACCACAATATTTTCAACCTTGTTGAAATGTACAACCTTGTTGTACATTTAGTTAATTTTTATTTTTTTTAATCAAAATAATACCGTGGTGAATATCCTTTTAAGTAAGTATTTCTATTTATCTGCATAATTTCCTTTAGATAATTTTCTAGAGAGAAATTCCTGAATCGAGAGCTGTAATGTATTGTGTTAAGGTGATATATATCACCTTACATACATGAGTATGTATATATACATGTACATATATGTATATATATGTAAGAATAAAAGAGGAATGACACTGCAGTGCCTGGAGTCAGAAATGCAGGAGTTAGCACCTAAATTTACCAGCTGTGTGACCTTGGGGAAGTCTCTTAACTCACTGTGCTTCAGGTTACTCATTTATAATAATGAGAATAAATAACTGCCTGCCACATCGGTTGACATGAGCAAAAGCACGTGAAGGAGCGCCTGGGTGGCTCAGTCGGTTGGGCGTCCAACTCTTGATGTCAGCTCAGGTCATGATCTCAGGGTCGTGGGGTTAAGCCCTATATCAGGCTCTGCTTTGGGCATGGAGCCTGCTTAAGATTCTCTCTCTCCCTTTCCCTCTGCCCCTTCCCAAACCCTACCCCAACTCTCTCCCACTCTCTCTAAAAAAAAGAAAGAAAATGCACATGAAGTGCTCAGCACAGTGCCAGACAAGGAGTCCTTGTTGAAATATGTGTTACTATATTTAAAATGCAGGTATTCTTGGGTACAAGGGACTATAGTGCAAATGCTCTTAGAAGTAGCAGAGAGGCCCCTTCACAACTGAGTTACACTGAGAAAGGCAACACACAATGGATGAACTCAGTATAGACAGATACCACAAGAGAAAGAGTGTCTTCCAGGATAAAAGTTTGAAGAGAGGACTAGACTGCAGCCTAATCAATAGTATTAATAAGGCTAAAGATTCTGATAACAGAAGGCGGGGTAGCCAAGTTTGAAATAGGAATATTGGGAAGGGGCACGACAGAGACACAACCCTGGAAAAAAGGTGCCTGTGGACCAACATGGGTGTTGGTCCATCCAGAAGAAGTGGGTGCACCGCTATGCCAGCTGGCTGGCAATAGGAATGAAAATCACCCAGTTCAGGCCCCTTGTTCTATCTCCAGGTTTATTTAATCACCTTCTGATTATAGTCTCCATTCCCATGGAAACTGTGCTATACAGAAGAGAATGCAGCGACTGAATCTAAGTATTTCAGCGCACGTAATAGTTATATTTTAGGAATGAATAAAATCAGTGTTTTATTTTGTTAAAAAAAGTTATGATAAAAATTATTTAGGGGCGCCTGGGTGGCACAGCGTTTAAGCGTCTGCCTTCGGCTCAGGGCGTGATCCCGGCGTTACGGGATNGGTGTTTTATTTTGTTAAAAAAAGTTACGATAAAAATTATTTAAAAATGTGCATGGAAATACACTGATAAACTTGAAAGTACTTTATGAATGTTCACTATTATGTTGGCAAAAACTCACCATATTCTGAGAAAACTCTGTGTAAAAGNTGTTGTCAAACTCACCATATTCTGAGAAAACTCTGTGTAAAAGGGAAATACCTTCCTGCCTTCCTACCTTTCACATGTGTTCAGCAAGTGGTGAAGCTGGGGCAGGCACTTAGTGTTCAACAACAGACTAGTACAGGAAAGTCCTTGCTCCTAAGAGTAATGACGACAACAGAAGCCATGCATAAAGATAAACCCAGATAAATCTCTCTAGAGCTGAGCCCATAGTTTAATGGTCACTTACAACTTAAAAACTAATTGAATTTTAATTTTCCCACAGATGCATTAAAAAGCAATTTATCAAAAAAGAAAAAAAGGCAATCTATCATGACTTTTAAATGAGCTTTCAAGTGGAAACTTGAGGAGCACAGTAATAGATGCTGAATGAATTTTATTATGGTTCTGGTGTCTGATAATTCTGTATTTTATTTCCCCAAAGAAAAAAATAACATTAATTAGAATTAATTAATTAATTAATTAATAACAAAAATCAGATTTAATTTTAAACTATGTAAGAATTATAAATGCAGATCTTATCTCCCATCTCACCAAACATTTGTTTGGTCAGAATAGAAAATTTCAGCATTTAGATTTTTTGGTTGTTTTTAAAAAGATTTATTTATTTATTTTAGAGAGAGAGAGAAACAGAGGGACGAAGAGACAGCATGAGCAGGGAAGAAGGACAGAGGGAGAGGGAACGAATCTCAAGCAGACTCCCTGCTGAGCAAGGAGCCCAACCTCATGACCCTGAGATCATGACCTGAGCCTAAATCGAGATCAGATGCTTAACCAACTGAGCTACCCAGACACCCCCCAAAATTTCAGCATTTGATTCAAACTCATTAAAAGATCTCAAGGACTTCATTACAGATGCATTTACCTAAATAATTAACTGTCTTCAAAACCTTTTTCAGCGACACTGTGGGAGGGACGTAGTAAAGGCAAATTTGTCTATCCAGGGATTATGACAGATAAAATATATGAAATAATGAAGCAAATGGAAAAGGATCAGAGTTTAAATCACGCAGGAAGAAGATTTTCAGAAGAATAAGAAGTTACTGGTTCATTAGTAAGAAGAAATTTAAATTTTGTTTGGAAATACAGAATATACAGCAGTTCACCAAAATTTGGCAAAATTTGTTCAGAATTTAAATGCACTTCTTATATTAACTGAAGCCATTATCTTTATCAGTTATACAAAGACTGTAGATCCAGGTGTAGGTTCATATAAATATGAATGTCCTTAAAAGTTTTTAAAACAAACGTAACATGTATTTTAACCATGAAGCAAAAGCCCTGTAATCTTTGCTGTTATGTCCTTATAGTACCTATTTATTCACTTTCTCTACTATCCCCTAAACTATACCACTTGAAAGGGAACATGAGTTCACCTTCCCCCAAACCTGTTTACATGGTTCTTTTGAGGTCATGGGATTTGGTGGTAAAAGATTTACTTCAATCATCACCTTGAATCACCTATAATCAAATGCTAATAGAAAATAAGTGTTGGCTGACCATGTAGTTGTCACCTTAGGGCTTTTGAGTGAATATAAGAAATATAGTGTTTTGTTGATTGTTTCTGAGAGGAACCAACTTAGAGAAAGAAAATTTGAGTTCAGGGTCGTTCAAGTAAAAGGCCAGAGTTTCTAGGATTGCCCTAAAAGAAATCTCTGTTTCTAGACCTGCAGGATCAGGATTTCTGAAAACTAAACTCAAAATCTAATCCTGGAGTTGGTTAAATAATAATGCAAGATGAATCCCCACTCTCACTGAGTCTCCTAGGTTAACGTTAGGGCATCGATTATCAAAGATTGGATTTCTGAAAAATTGGGATGATAAAATGAGAGCAGATTCTGAGGAAGCTGAGATAATCAAACCCTAAATTCTGTCAAGCCACCTTTGCCAGTAGGAGCATCCCCTTCTCTCCTGTTTTAGAAAATTAGTGTGCTCTTACCTGTAGAGACTGTACAGGTCTGTGAGGTAGGTGTCTTGCACAGATATCTAATTCTCCTCAAGACTTCCTTCCATTACAGCACAGATCTTCAAGTGAAATTCACTAGTGAAAGCTCCATTCTTGTGCAAAACTTCCAAGTAGGTCTTTTTGTTCTACATTTATGTTCAACCTGACAGCCCAGGCTTACCAGACAGCTTAAGAAACCCCATGTGTTAAAGACTAAACTAAATAAATAGGAAACCACTGTCTCAAAACCGACATTAGCAACAAAAATAAAGCATAAACTAAAACAATTTGAAAAAAACAAATGATGGAAGAGAGTAGGAAAACAAAAAGAAAGATAATATATCCACAGAGCAAGAATGGACTTCTACACAAAGAGCAGTCAGAGAATAAGATGAGCTCATGGGAATTAAGTATATAATAGCAGAGATGAAAAATAGCAAAACATTTTGAATGATAAAGTAATATCCCACAACATAGATAAAAAGGCAGATATGTTAATAGGAACACAAGGATGCAGAAACTAGAGGATTAGCTCTAGAAGACAAACTTCCATAAAAACAGGAAATTAGAAAGAGAGAATAAAGAAAACAAAAGGGAGAAATTGTCAAAAAGAGTTCAAGAAAAATTTCCAGACCTGAATGACCTAAGTTTCCATATTGAAAATGTCTACAGAGATGCCCTATAAAATAAATGAAACAAAACCACAGGAGTATATCATTGTGGTAGTTTAGAAGATTTAGAAGAAGAAATTCTAATTACTAACAAGAAAAAAGAAAACAGGTTAAAATCATGGGACAAAATGGAATTAATTTCTCATAGAAACACTTGAAGCAAGGCAACAATGAACCAAGGTCCATGCATCCTTTATCTGGAAGCTACTGGAAGATGGGTTCCATTAAAATAAGAGGACATCCAGAGAGGATGAAAAAGAGACATGAAATACACAAGAAAAATTCAGGGAGTCCCCAGGATTGTGGTCCAAAAGCTCTTAGGATGATGACCTGGTCAGCACACCCAGAGAGCAAGCAGTTCATATGGGACTAGGTCAGGAGGCTTCAGGAAAGTTTCCTCCAAGAGTTGAAATTACTAGAATGTATCCAAGTGTTTCAACTTAATGACACAAGAGTTACACAAACAGAAGACACATGGGAGTTGAATTAATTAAAGTACATAGAAAACCAAGCAATCAAATAGTAGATGATTCCAGGGAGAAAAAATGTACAAGTCACCATGGTATACTGCACAGCTTGGTACTAAATATCTGACCAGCCACAATGCTGATCTACAATATTGGGAGAATGGAGAAATAATAAGCATGCTGCCAGGGTAGATAGTGATAGAGAAAAGAAAGTAAGCCCTCAGCTTTCATAGTGCCAAATTCATAGATTATGCCTAAAACAGAAAATTTAGGGATTGCTGGTCTCATTAGATTACACAGAGGTAAAAAACAGAAGAATTGAAATTGTTGCCGGAGGGTGAGATGGAGGCGAGGGCTGTAAGGGAGCTCTTTTCTTGGTAAGCCATGTGGAACTATTTGACGGCTTAAAATATGTGCTTGAAGAACTTTGTAGAGCTGTTTGGCTCAGTATGTGCATGTATAGGTTTGAGAAAAGTTAAAAAAATTAAAGACACAATTTATTCATGAATGATTAAACATTTCTGATCCTGCCTAAGTGAAGTTTTAGGATATTAAGCACATACCAAGATAAATGAGTGGATAATTATAATCAAATATATTATGGTTCACATAATTTAATCTAAACGTTACTCATCTTAAACTCAGTAGTTTGAGTGAATCATTAATAATGCACAGATGACACTAAAAAAGGAAGAACTTGTTTTTTAAGCCATTCATCTATTTTTTTTGGTCAAATTATTTAGGGAATGATTTTTTTAGCTATCAACATTTGTTGTAGTCTGATGGGGGGGCTTCCCCATACATCCTGACACTCAGGACAATTTATCTTTGATCCTCTGAGTCAGAGTTGTATATCCCTAAGACCCTAATATAGATGTGTGAATTTCACCGTATTTTTATACATTATTCTTCCCTCTCAATCAGTAGGGTTTGTGACCATTGTAGCTTTTCTTTTCTCGTCCCTATAAATGTTGGCCAGCTTGAAAGTCTAACATCAAAACATAATGAGTGTAATCGAGTGTTGGAAAGAAAAGCCATCTGAAAATGGTTATTCCCTCTCACCCCCAACTAATGTATAGGTTCTGGCAAAAATGTTCCTTCTGTTATTTTTAAGACTGCCTAAGACTGAATAGTTCCCTCATTGAACAAGCTATGGAGAATGAATACATCCAGGTCACAGTCAACCTGGTCCTCAAAGACCTCCTAGTTTATTTGATTAACTTCAGCCAAAAGACAAATTATATAGTTATGTGACATCTGAAAGTGACTTTGATAAAACCGGGTACATGGTGACCTAGAAACCTTTAGACTTTGTCGGATAGGAGTAAGAGTAACAATGTAAATCCCTTTTCTCTCTGTGGTCAATACTCACTGGATCAAAATAACCATTATGTTATCCTGTGTGCTTCTGTCTGCCCGGGCTCCTTTCATTTAAACAGATGCCCCTTTGGAAATTCCATTTTCTCCTCTTCAGCTTTGTTTCCTAGAGAGAACTTTTTTTGGCCATGCTGTCTTGCATGCATTCTGCCCTTCCTTTTGGACAGACTTTGAAGCTGCAACTACTCATGGTTCCCATAGGAGTGACTGGTAAATTTGGTGTTTATTAACTCAGCTGAATTAGTATTTATTGTTTTCTTTTCTGAGATGTCTTAAAGAAATACATAGGAAAGTCTAAAACAAGTTCATCAAATCTAAACATTAGTTTCTTAACAAGCAATATTGAACAGGTTTAACCCCATATAAAGACCATGCAAATCCATTAAGGTAAAAAAATCCTTCCTTTACTTAGCTCTTCCTTCCTTTTATTCACCATTATTTCTTACTGTATATATTCTTTGGATGGTACAAGGACAGAGAGTGGAGTTTCTTCTTCCCACAACTGCGGCATCCTTGCCTCCTTTACAAAGCTGGAAATCCTTACACAGGTATATTTACTGTCTCCAGAGACCCTGGTGATAATTTCTATTGAATTATCTAATGTCTAATTAGTCCATTCATGGAGGTAAAAGCCCAAGCTTCTCTCTAAACAGATTTAGAGTCTAGATCAATACTTTACAAAGAGAACAATTCACTTAATAAAGAGATATCTAAGAATAAAGAAAAGTTTGTTATATCATAGGTTTGACTATTGTTTCTCCAACGAATTTTGTCTATTTCTGTTGGATATAGTTTCAACAGTGATTTGGGAGATTGTGTTGGAGAAATGAATCCTGTGAGCTATTTGAAGTATGATAGGAAATTGCTTTTCTGCTTTTCTAAAATTGGTCAGAATGAAAGAATCAAGAATAAAAGAATAAGTTGAACATATTCAATTTCTTTTACCATCCAGAGTTAAATATTTGTAAAATATTTGGAAAAAGGAAAGTTTATTCCCTCCATATATGAACAATTTGGGCTGATGATGACAATGCAGTGATTTGCTTCATTTATTGCCTGATTGCTTGGGCATCAGATTTTTTTTTTTTAAAGATCTATTTATTTATTTTGGGAGGGAGGGGCAGAGGGAGAGAGAATCCTGAAGCACACTCCCTGTGAGCACGCAGCCCCACATAACTTTATCTCAGGACCCTGAGATCATGACCTGAGCTAAAATCAAGTATTCTCAGCTCAACCACCTGAGCCACCCAGGTGGCCCCTGTGCATCAGCTTTAAAAAAAAAAAAAAAAGAAATGAAATTGCATTTGTCATTGTACTTCATGCAAGCAACTCGTGCAAAAGTCACCTGCTGACAGTCTCGTGAATACTAACATCACAAATACATAACATGTCTCCAGCAAGGATGAGCTCAGGGAAAGGGACAATAATATCATTTACATTTCGCTGAAGTAGTCTTTGAATTTTACTCCATGGTCCCCAATATTCTATGAAGTTTTTCTTTTCTTTTTTCACTAACATAACTGAAACTTAGGGCAGTTTAGAATGTACTTGTCAAATCAATCCCAGACCAATGTTCTGTCAACTCCAATGATGCTAGCGGAGAGTACAGCTTGTTGTCCTGAGGATGCCGGGAAGTCTAACGGAGAGGCAACTCAGGAACCCAAAGCCTTTAAGGAGCTTCTCAATGGCATCTTCATCAGGTATAAGACCATTCCCCTACTTAAACATGGACAAAAACCATCATAAAATTCTTCATATTTTATTCAGCAAATGATCTGTTAGAATAATTTCCTAAATTTAGGATTTTTTTTAACTTCAACTTCATCATTAACGGGAGTTTCGTAAAAAAAGCAAGCCTTTGTATCTAACGCCAAGTCGCAAATTCAGTACATTTGATTTATTATAAGAAAATACTGAGCACCTACTGTGGGATGACCTGATCGGGTGGAGGCCGGCAGCATGGGTGGTGAAAGGATTCACCCAAGACAGAACAAAGGAGATAGAAATTTATTGAATACACGGCAAGGGAGCAGTGGGAAGGGCAGCAAAGGAGAGACTGTCTGACAGGAGGCAGTGGGGGGGGTAGGGATGGGGGCTGTTGTTAAGAGGGGGAGGTGAAGAGGTATGGGAACATATGGAATTTTCCTTTTTTGGCACCTGTGCCTGCTTGTAAGTAGCCTATTGGTCAGCTAAGGTTTGTAGATATTTTGAGGTCGGTTGCCTAATGAGCCTTTTTGCATTCAGCCCCAGTGGTCACTGTGGGCCTTTTTACTTTCCAGGTTTCCATTGCTCATGCCTGTTTCCTAAAAGGGGTTTCTACACCTGCCCTACCCAGATGCCATACTAGTACCTGTAAAGTGATAGGTCTAGCACAATGGTCATCCTCCAGGATTTAGGGGTCCAGTGTTTGCTACTGACATGGACCCTGAATTTGCCATTCTACACACTAAATGCAATAAGATTGGCTTCGAGGTGTTAAAAAAACCAAAATCAGCTGAGTACATTTAAAGTTCTAATTGGCTTTATTCAATGATTCATGAACTGGGCAACATCCCATCCAGCAAATAGGAGGGAGCTCCTGGGGAGTCATACAAATGAAAGGTCTCTATAGGCAGATGGAAAATGGGACGAGGAGGTTATTAGAAAAAGAAAAGAAAAGATGGTTTCAGGCAGCCTCAGCTTCCCTTACGGGGAAAGACAGGAGGTCTCATCAGGCAGATTATCTCACTGGGGCTGATCAGGAAATTCAAGACTGATTGGTTTAAAATTTCACTCCTAGGAGAGCCTGAAACTGCAATTAGATTAGGCATTAAGTCTTGGTGGAGCTTAGCACAAGTGACTCCGTTTGGGGCCTGTTGTTTATTTTTAACAAATGCCTCCAATGAGACTCAGGGGAGAGATCCCCCTCCATGTGCTGAGGATACTCTGATATTTACAAAGCCTTCACAGAGGCGATACTGGAGTAGGGACTTCAGGAATGCTATTCATATGCAGAGAAAACTATAGAGAATTTCTGAACTGACCCTTTAAGGAATTTGATGTGGGAAACAAAGGCAAAAGAAAAAAATTAAATTTCCTTACTACTTACAGCCCATGGACAAGTCCTTGAAATAGGCAGAGTGACCTTCCTCTGGGAGCTCAGCTGTCTCAACATTGACCTTTTTCTAAGGGCAAAAGACAATCTTGGCTTCACATTGTCCTGACCCTGCAGGATCCTGTGTGTCTACTTTAAACATACAGAAATCCTTTCAGAAACTTGCTTTGTTTCTACCCCTCCCCGATACATGTGAGCAATCGTCCCCCAAGCATCTAGCCCACTGATAGACATCTGAAGTGTCTTATGACTGAGGTTTTGCTTCACAGTAATGAAGGACCTTTTCCTAAAAATAACTAACCCCCTCAGGGTGCTGGAAGCCTTGTTTCTAAAATACCTTGGAGGGCTGTGCTGTCTCTAATCTCCTCCAAACCTGAAAGTATATAATCAATAACACATCACAACCCCAGTGCAGCACGTCCTGTCCCTGAGCTTTAATAAAACCACCTTCTTGGGGCGCCTGGGTAGCGCAGTCGTTAAGCGTCTGCCTTCGGCTCAGGGCGTGATCCCGGCGTCCCGGGATCGAGTCCCACATTGGGCTCCTCCGCTGGGAGCCTGCTTCTTCCTCTCCCACTCCCCTGCTGTGTTCCCTCTCGCTGGCTGTCTCTCTGTCACATAAATAAATAAAATCCTTAAAAAAAAAAAACCCACCTTTTTGCACTGAAGACATCTCAAAAATTCTTTCTTGACCATTTGCTCCAAACCCCAACATTTCCACATCAGTATTCATCTTATTTCTTATATCAGTTAACATGTCAACAATTTGGGAAAACTTCTAGGTTGCTCCTTTTATATATGAACAAATAATAATATTGTTACTTTATATGGAATAAAATATACTTCAGTAATAGAGGCATTTTCCTCAATTTTTTTCAGAAAAATCATCTTCATTTACCTAAAGTCCAACTGTTTTCCCAACTTCAATATGATTCAAATTAAATAAGTTATTTCCCATGGAAGATCAGGCAGTCCCTGTTTTTGCAGGCTAATGTAATGGACAAATGGCATTTAGGAAAGGACATCTATAATTAATGATGGAGGCCAAAGAAGTAATTATGGAAAGGCAATCTTGAAGTATTCGTCTACGTAGGAGTGCAATATATCATATGAATCTTCATTTTAAGTGGCAAAGGTACAATAGATTTTGGAAACTGATTTTTTTTATACAAGCAATTTCAAATAAGTCATCCTCTTGATCTTTGTGAGCTGCATAGAGTTTTAAGTCATGTACTTATTCTAGCTCCTAAATCATAGGAACGTTTTGCTTGACTTGATAAATCATCTGGATCAATACGTACCGTCACTGCTTATGTGTGAGCCAAGAGGGAGTCGAGGCTCTGAAAACCGGGGTGCCCAGCTGCCTTAGTCCAATTCCCTTACAGTGATGATTCACGCACTTTCACAATTCCAAAGGTCATTGAAGGTTGTGTTTGTGTGCAAATTTGGGGAGGCCAGGAGCTCAGAAGTGAACTGAGGCAAGGTTCTGCGGTCATCATGTGTTATCAAAGGATCTGCTAAGCATTAAACATGAAACTGCCCATTCTCAACAAATGATTTCTTCAAGGTACAAAAAGGAACAGTAGTAGTTGGGAAAATAAAACCTAAAGCAATGTTGGCAGCTTGAAAAAAGTACATGCAGATGATTTCAGCAGAGACCAAAGATAAGTATGCTGTTCATTAAAAATTTCATGAGTTTCTTTTCCTAATATGAAGTATTAACACTCAGCCTGTTTTTACTTTGAAGAAACAGGACTTAATGAAGACACACTTTTGGGATATTTCAGATGGTAAAGTAATAAGCCCATAGTGTAGACATTGTTAAAAAAAGAACAAACAAGCCCAAACTGGAATCCTTTGTCCCCAAGGACAACAAACCCAGACTTACTTACTATTTCATCCTATACCCGGAATGTAACCTTTTAAAAGTCAATCTGAATTTCCTGATCAGCACTAGAGAGGTCATCTTCATGATAAAAACTCTGCCTTTTCTTCCCAAGACAAAAGATGTCCTGGCCTGAAACCATCCTTACTTTCGTTTTGCTAATAACTTCTTGCTCCAACCTTCTTCCCATAAAAACCTTCCCTTACCTAGGGTTCCTTGGAGCATCTCTCTACTTGGTAGATGGGATGGTGCTGATCCATGAATTGCTTAATAAAGCCAATCAGATCTTCCAAATTTACTTGGTTGAATTTCCTTTTCCTACCAACGTGCTAATACAAAAAGTTCCTCTAGTTTATGGTTTCCATCAGTAAATAAAAATTAACCCCTGATGTGGGAAACAAAGGCAGAAGAAAAATTATTAAATTTCCTTACTACCTACCGCCCATTGACAAGTCCTTGAAACAGACAGAGTGACATTCCTCTAGGGACTCCACTGCCTTGATGTTGACACTTTGCTAGGGCAAAAGGCAATCCTAGCCCAACCTCCACATCCTGGATCCTGTAAGCTTACTTTAACATATAAAAATTCCCTCAGAAATTTCCTTTATCTCTAAACCCACAAGTTCAGTAATCATCCCCCGAGCATATGGCCCACCAATATAAATTTGAAGGGTCTCATGACTCAGGTTTTATTAGACGATAATAAATGACCTTTTCCCAACAATAGCTATCCCCTCAAGGTCCTGGAAACCTTGCTTTCAAAATTCCTTAGAGACTTTTGCTATCCCAAGCCCCCTCCCAACTTGAAAGTATATGATGGGCCACTCCTCATGACCCCAGTGCAGCTCTTTCTGCCTCTGGGGGTCCTGTCCCCTGTGCTTTAATAAAATTGCCTTTTTGCACCAAAGACGTCTCAAGAATTCTTTCTTGGCTGTTGGCTTGGAACCCTAACGTCTTTCCTACATCAACCCCAATAACAAACCTTATGGATTTCTAATGGGACATAACTGAACTCAAATTAGAATTAATAACATTGGTTCTGTAATAATAGTGCCTACTTCTGTTATGTAATTCGATCCTGTAGAACTTTATTATAAAGTAATATACACAGTACTTTTGCTAGCAATAAATAAAACAAAACTTCTGCAAACATTAAATGGATCGCCTAGTCCAGTGGCTTGAGTACATTCAGATCAGTGTCAGGTTCCCCTTCTAATTCTGTACTCACTCTTTTCTGCTCATCTTTTTTTATTGATTCCAGAAGGTTATCATTTCTGTAATTTGGAGCCTGTTTTTTTTTCCTCAGGACTATATGGGTTTTGTTTTGGGGGTGTGCTTTTGATTTCCTTTTAAATCAGCTCCAGAAGATTTTCAATGTGACACACAAATAAAGGCACAGAAGCCTTTCCTACACCCTACTCTTTTGGCGGGTGCGGACCGATTTTCCTTCTGTGTTCACGTATTCCATGACGCATGTCTGTTTGCCTTAATTCTTCTGCTACTTGCACTCTTTCTACGATCTTTTTAATGTCTGTATAGTCCCTCGCACCCTTCCCGTTAGTTACAACGGTGGCTCATTACGGCCCTGAGGCCCTAATTCTCAATCTCGGGAGATGTCACCCTAGTGAACACATCAGATTCTCTGAGCCTGAGTGTGTGTGCACGTGTGGTGTGGTGTTGTAAAACGACCCAGATGATTTGGAGGCATTTTCCCTCTTTCCTCTATCTTCTATGTCACTGATACAATGTCTCCTTTTTGTCCTTGTTAAGTGAAAATTTACTCTGCTATTTCTTAATTCTTTTAACGTCTGAGGACATTATTCTCCTCTTGGCTGTTACTTTGCAATGCTGTCTTTGCAGAGTCTCTTTTTGCCATTTTTGGAAAGTCTTTCTTTTCTACACAGTATTTCTACACAAAAAAGGAATTAGAAGCATGTACCTCAATGACTGTGCTCGATTTTAATATTGACAAATAAAACAAAACAAAACCATAACGTCATCTTGTACTGACCACACTAGCACGGAACAAGGTTTTATTTATTTTATTTTATTTTTTTGAAGATTTTATTTATTTATTTATTTATTTATTTATTTATTTATTTGAAGGAGAGAAAGAGAGAACAAGCGGGGGGGGGGGCGCAGAGGGAGAGGGAGAAGCAGGCTCCCGGCCAACCAGGGAACCTGATGTAGGGCTTGATCTCAGGACCCCAGGATCATGACCTGAGCTGAAGGCAGCCGTGTAACCAAGTAAACCACCCAGGTGCCCCTGGAACGAGGTTTTAAACTGCCTCTAGAAGCCATGGAAAGGCTTTCCTCAGGGGCCCACAGATTTCCTTGTGTTGTGGTGGTAACACGTAGGTACTAAACTGAAATTTGGCCCCAGGAACAGCTTGACCAATCTTATCCTGTGTTTTAAAATAAACTTTTAAATCCTTTATTTTCTCCATGGTCCCTAATTTCTCCTTTTTTGTGTATTTGTGTATGTGTGTGTTTACTCTTCAAAATGTACTTCAAGATTCTCATTCCTCAATGTTCCAATTTTACATACTCATTTACCTGCAGTTAGGAGTCTTTTCTAATTCTTCCCCCAACACAAGGAATGTTTAACCCTTACATCTTCTTCACTAAACCAGAAGCATATCTAGGGTTGAAAAGATACTGGACCTCATTTTGCTTCTAACATTTATCACTATCTGGCAGATTAATACATGACTGAATAAACTGTGTTTCTTAGACTCTTTGTTCACTTGATTTGTATCCCAACTTCTGTATCAGATTTTTTAAACATATTTTAATAACTTCCTCTGTTGCTTCTCCTGTTCTTGGCAGTATTATTACATGTTATATAAAAATATATAATTATATACTATTATAAAGATATATGGTGTTATATATGGTATGATAGAATTATGTTACGAGATATATGCATTATATATAGGCAGAAGAAAATTCGGAGAACTTTACTTGATATGCATATTCTACTGAGTGAGAAAAAAACAAAAAAAAACCTTCTCACACAGGAGACTTCACACCCAGCCTGGTGTGAAGTTCAGAGACATGGTGTCAGGGGATGGCTTATGAAGTGGAAATGGAGACATTGTTTAACCTTTACAATGAGTGGTGATTACAATGCTGGTTTCCAGATGGCAGGGGACTGGTTAAGAGTGATTATCTTTTTTTTTTTTTTAAGATTTTATTTATTTATTTGACAGAGATAGAGACAGCCAGCAAGAGAGGGAACACAAGCAGGGGGAATGGGGAGAGGAAGAAGCAGGCTCATAGCGGAAGAGCCTGATGTGGGGCTCGATCCCATAACGCTGGGATCACGCCCTGAGCCGAAGGCAGACGCTTAACCGCTGTGCCACCCAGGCGCCCCAAGAGTGATTATCTTATGCCAATTTAGGATGAGGACTTGTTTCATTTATGAGTCGTAGAGACATTCACAAGAAATAATCTAAGTTGAGTTTAGCTTACATTCTTGAAATAAGCTAGATTTAATTTTNTCCCAAGAGTGATTATCTTATGCCAATTTAGGATGAGGACTTGTTTCATTTATGAGTAGTAGAGACATTCACAAGAAATAATCTAAGTTGAGTTTAGCTTACATTCTTGAAATAAGCTAGATTTAATTTTATGTGACGTAAAAGGTTCTGTTTGCTTAGGAGATTTTCAAGTCTGGTCTCCATTTTTTATATATATAAAACTTTATTAATTCTATCTTCATAAGTTCTATCTTCATTAATCATGTCTCATATTTGATGCTGTTATTTTTTAAATTATTTATTTATTTATTTGAAAGAGATTGTTAGCAGGGGGAGGGGCAGAAGGAGAGGCAAAGAATCTCAAGCAGACTCTGAACTGAGCAGGGAGCCTGACATGGGGCTCGACCTCACAACCATGAGATCATGACTGGAGCTGAAATCAAGAGTGAGATGCTCAATGGACTGAGCCACCCAGGCACCTCTGATACTGCTCTTAAGAGTGGAGCCATGATGGACTAGTAGCATAAGGGAACATGTGGTCAGGGGCAGCCTTGGCTAATTTATACTTCTTTTCTCACTAGTACATTACGTCTGACGATGCTACTCCCACTTTTTACATCAGTGTCTTTAGATAGCCTTTCGATGTTTCTGGCAGCCAATAACTACAGTCTTGAAAAGAAAATAATGGCATTAGCAAAAGGTTTTTTTTAAAAAAAGATTTAAATATAATAAATATTCTTTCCCTTAGTGTATTCCACAATTTCTCTGAAGTTAATGAAACATGTATTTTTTGCCTGGTTTGACTCTATCTTGTGTCTCATATCCTCTGTTACTATTTCCACATGTTATAAGCCTCTTTATTTCCTAAAAATAAATTTAGAAAGTTATCTCATTGCTACTTCAGTCTCATTGTGTTAGTCATTTCACCTTTCTCTCAAGAGCCATGGAAAACGTGTGTCAGAGGTTTGCTTAGGAGAAACAAATCACAATGACAGCTGAAGTTCCAGAGTACAACCAAACAGAAACAAAAAGCAAAACAGGGAAGGAAGAAAAGAAAGAAAAAGCATAAAATGTTGAAAACTGCCAAAGAGAGGTGTGGGGTCAGTAGCTGTATGTATGTCTTAGATTTGCCGCTCACTATTTGTATCGACTTGAGTAAGTTACAGATTTCTCATCTTTCATTAGGACACTAAAAACTAGAATTTCTTGGGGTGCCTGGGTGGCACAGCGGTTAAGCATCTGCCTTCGGCTCAGGGCGTGATCCCGGCGTTATGGGATCGAGCCCCACATCAGGCTCCTCTGCTATGAGCCTGCTTCTTCCTCTCCTACTCCCCCTGCTTGTGTTCCCTCTCTCGCTGGCTGTCTCTAAGATTTGCCGCTCACTATTTGTATCGACTTGAGTAAGTTACAGATTTCTCATCTTTCATTAGGACATTAAAAACTAGAATTTCTTGCACTGTACTTGGCACTTCCCAGGGGCTTCAGTACAATTCAACACACACTGTCTTGTCAGGCATGCTGCCCGACCCCAGCAAGATGGAGATGCAAGATAGCCTCCTGTACTCAGCAAGTTCACGGTCTTGTTTGGTTCCCACCATACCCCTGGCACCTCTTTCCTTCAAAGTGTTGCTTTGAAAAACGCCCTCCCAATGGATCACAAGAAATGCCCATCAGTGATGTTCTGCAAATCTCATGATGGAAAAGGTCTTGATGTGAGGGTACTGGATGAAGGTCTATGGTTTGGAGAACATCCTATTAATAGAACTGCAAGCACAGATGGCCCAGAGTTCTTTTCAGGGACAGCTTTCTGAACAACATCCATGGCAGCTGGTTTCTGTGACACGGTCTTTACCAGTGGAAGAAGGAATCAGGTGGCCTGGCTCCATTTCAACTGGGTGGCACCTCATGGAATTGGACACTATTTAGCATAAATTGACTGATTTTTGAAACAGATTGTCTTGTAATTTTACTGCTCTTCTCCTTGCTAAGAGAGGTTTCATCTGCTATAAAGCGTAGCGTGGTTACCTCCTTTCTAGCTCATACTTTGCTTCTGGGTGATTTATCAATGCCGTTTGTGTCTCGGGTAGGGATAAAATTACAACTAAAATTAAAGGTAACAGTCATTTAAAAATTAACATGTGTGAAGCCTTGGAACAAGCAAATATTCTAATGCCAATGTCCTTTGATTTAAGTTGACATCATACTCAATACTTTGTCAATTGTCACTCTATGAAAAAAATCTCAAACAGGGAGAAGATTCAGTGATACCTGAAAATGATTTTCTTTGTTGAGATGGAGCAAGAGAACAGGCCAAAGGGATTTTTTACTGTTTTAAGTTTTAATGTGCCAAAGAACTCTCTTAAATATTGTTACAAAATGAAACAACAGCAACAAACTTTGATGACTTTCTGTGCTGGAAATCTCATATCTGCTGCAAAACCCACAGAACTTGCAAGCTGAGATTTTCTTCACCATGAAGGCACTATGTCAGCCAACCAGCCCACAGATTCTTTCCTTCTTAGCATCAACCACTAAAGTCCAATGTTACTCCGCCATGACCTTTGTTTGGTGGAGGTAGGTGTGATGGCTGTGGTCAGAGAAGAGGAGCCTGAGGGGTCCTTTTTTAGTGCTCCTGAAACCTGAATAATAGCAGAATGACCTAGAAGAGCTTCTATAAAAAGTCATATTTCTGGGCTCCACGTCAAGACATTCTGATTTTCATAAGTTCAGGGTGGGGCCTAGGAGCACATATCATAAAACTCCTTAGGTGATTCTGATCATGAACCCAGAATTTAAAACTTAAGAAAGTGTGCTTCCAGTTGTATTTCTAGTAACTTGGCTTCTGCTTTTCTTACCTTGTCCCCCATTTCCAGGAACACAATCCTGCGTATGTGCTCCAAGGCCCGAGTCCATTTTTGCTACATTACCTAGAACCCTTTAAAACTATGGACTTTACTTTGCTTTTTCCAGTTGACTTTCTCCCAATATTCTCACCTACAACAGAGTCTTAAATTCTAAATCCCAAATAACCTGGGCCATATAAAAGGGGGCAGAATGCCTTGTTGCGGGCCTGTCTGGATCTGCAGCCTTGTCTCCTCCCGGGTTTCCTGACGCTGTGCTGTGCTCTGTTTGTCCACCTGTCGTAGTGGATGGTCCTAACTTCAGCTACTCCTCGACACGACCACCTGTTGCCTGACATCAAGTTCCTGCATCGGGATTCTCAAATTTAGACATTCACATGCATCATCTGCAGTGTATGTTAAATAGATTTTTGCACTCATTGACCTGCTAATAAGTCAGAAATCCTGGGAATTGATCTTAGGAATCTAGATTTTTAGAGGCATCCAGATAACTCTGATGGAGTTTCTGCTGAACCACACTTTAAGAAAAAGAACCCACAGGGGAACCTGGGTAGCTCAGTCGGTTAACGCATGTGCCTTCGGCTCAGGTCATGGTTCCAGGGTCCTCGGATTGAGTCCTGCGTTGGGGTCCTTGCTTAGCAGGGAGTCTGCTTCTCCTGACCTGCTGCTCCCCCTGCTTGTGCTCTCTCTCTCTGTTTCTCTTTGTGACAAATAAATAGAAAAAATCTTATAAAAACAAAAACAAAAACCAAAAAAACAAACCTACAGCTAGGTTCATTTCCCTAAATTTTGGTTCCTTTTTAGTGCGTAAACGTTATTCAAGTCTTAACTCATTTAGGCCTAATCCATCCTGCTGCTGTTAACACGCCCGCCACGTGACTGTGTGATGAAATACACCAGCATTGAATTGGATCCAAATGTCACCTCTTCCATATCAGAGATGAATCTTGTCCTTTTCTAAACTTTCATTGCTCTCTATTTGTTTCCTTCTTTTACTAGTCACTGTATCCCATCTTGTATTACATATATTTAACCATCTTAAGAAACTGTGATGTCCTCCAGTGCAGTCTCTGGATCCGGTTGTCTCTCTGTTTCCAGGGCTTGGCACAATGACACAGGGCCTGGCACCTAGCAGGTGATCAAAAAGCTTATTGGATGAAAGAGAGTGTTGGACTTGAAACTGGAGGTATGAAGGACTTATGTGATTTCCGGAGGTTTATTCTCTTTTTAGAAGGTAGTGATTTGAAGGTATTTTAAGACTTTTTTGAAAATGTTAGTAAAAAGAAAAATCTTGCCCAAAAAAATCCGATTGGTTATAATGGTGAAAGAAGGAATATTGAAGGAAGGATCATAAAAATGACCATGCTGTCTTTCCATCTGATTACAGGTTTGATGAGGAGATTGTCGATGGGAGGGATTTGGGAATTATTCAGTAAATATGAGTTAGATGGCAACAAAACTGGGTTTTTAAAGACAGGGTGTGCAGTATCTTAGTCTCTGTAGTAGTTGCCTGTTTTTAGGTCAAAACAAACAAAATCAGCTAGCTTTAGAAATTGTTTCCTCAGAAAGATTTTTTTCAGAATTTGTGAAACACTTTCTTTAAATAGAGTCCCCAGTGTTCGACTTTATTGTTCCATTTCAACACAAAGAGACCTAAGTTTCTTCAGAGTGCCCAATAAAACTAAGCGGCTAAAAACCAATTCTCCTGATCATTTCTCCTACAATGAAGTTGATAACCAGACTTGGACTCTTGGTATTATGTATTTCTTTTCCTTTCCATCAAGGGACTGGACTGAAGGAAATAAGTTTGTCTTAGTTCTTCATTTATTTCTCTTTCTCCTAGCAACCCCAAGAACAAGAACACTTCGCTGGGTCACTTGCAAAATGAGGTACGGAAAACTGAAGCCAAAGGCATCTATTTCCAAGAAAATTAGCCAGCATTGGAAAATTCCTGGTTATTATTATAAGAAACCCTCATGCATTCACTGGAGGAGTGGAAGTGGAAGCTGATACCAGCAAGACCCCAGGGGAAGAATCTATTAAAAAAAAAAAAGCATTTGTGTACAAAGATCTGTATATAACGTATATAGGTAAGCTTTTTTTTTTTTAATATTTTATTTACTTATTTGAGAGAGAGAGAGCACAAACCATGGGGTTTGATCCCAGGACCTTGAAGTCATGATCTGAGCCAAAGGCAGATGCTTAACTGACTGAGCCACCCAGATGCCCCCTCTAGGTAAGTTTTCAACATGATGGGCTCAGCCATATGCTTATCCAGTCTTCCAGGCATTATTTCAATCCTCTTCCTCTAATAGTCAGGATCCAGGCAAGAAAGAAAAAGCACACCAGTTAATATAACAGGGTTTAATATGAAGAATTGTCAGGGAACGGACACTTTAAATAGGTAGGACTGATGATTCACAGAGGTGGTAACTACAGAAAGTAGGTTCATCCCTATGGCTGGAATAAAAGAGAAAACACTGGGATTATTAAATGTAGAAATTAACAGTAGAGATTATGGAGTTAAGACCCAGACCTGTGAGGAAGGGGGCTCTCTCACTGTAATTAGTAGCTTGGAACTCGTGAGAAGGCACCCATGGAACGTGTGAGGCCTGAAGATTACAACGTGAATGAATGAAAATCTCTGCTCTTGAAATGCTCACCAGGTAATGGGGAAGGTAATAATATATGTGAAGACAATTTGCAAACTGCAACGTACTGCAAAAAAGTACATTCCTATTATCATGATCCCTCAAATAATATATTCTGGGGCATCCTGGATTGCCTATCTTCTGTCCCATTGTCAAACCACATGTGAAACGTAGGACTTGATTTTTGTTTGGAATGTACAATAATCAGCTATAATCCTACAATACCAATCAGCTTCTAAATCTACCTGATGGGGACCTAGACTTATCAAAAGTAACATCAGATTTTCACAGTCACTACATTGTTGATATTCGAGATCTGTTTGTTCCAGTTTAACTTTCCTGAGTTGAGTTCAGAGGGTTCTAGTGACTATGTTAGCTTCTTGGAGGCTGGACCGGGGGGAGTTGGGAGGGGAGGGAGAGTGTTGCTGTTGTCATACATTTTGAGATATTTTAAGCACACTGAGCAAGGACTGAGTCATCAAATACAGGGTAGAAAGTGTAAGTTGCTTTACTGTTTGTGATTTTACATTTTGTCTCATGGGCAAGAAATGGTTCATTACAAAAACTTTAAGAGTCAGAAAGCACTTCATCAAGAGTCCACAAGTTACATATACTCACAGGGAGAAAACAATTTCATATCAATCTTTCTCAGCGTTACTTGTACACAGGCGGTAAAACAAACATTTGTATTTTGGTTGATTATGAAAGAACATGAAATCTGAGTATGAAATAATGGGCATGGGGAATATTTGCTCTTGATTTAAGATAACAATCTTTTGCTTCACCCATTTCATCCTATAAATGAGATGATTCACATAAATGTTACATAAATACTCTGCATTTTGTCAACAAAGAAGTATTCTGCAAATATCTGCAGCCAAGATCTCTCCCTGTAATTAGCTTCCCATTATGCAGCTCACCCTTCAATCCACTCAAATCGTCCTTTACGCTAATTGCATAATATTTCATTGTTAGCAGAATGTGCAATGGTGCTCTCACCATTTAACAAAAGCTGGATCCTTAATCCAGACCTTTTGTAAAGCAAAGCACATTGCCTGGCACATAACACTTACAGAGTTTTGGCTGATGTATGGAATATTGTTATAATTAAAACACAGATGTGACACTTTATACCACTGTGATGTATTACTCAACAATATGTCTCAGACGTAGTACCTCTCTGGATTTCTCATTCTTATATTTAAGACTATAAATAAATGACAAGGAAATTTCTTGTGAAACTTAATGAGATGACTCATCAGAAGTTATAAGTTATAAAGACAGTCATATTTAAAATATTTATGGTCTTTTTGCAATTATTTTCATCTTCCCAAGAGCAACTTTATGATTAATAATAGTAATACTTAATAATAAACCTTTTGGACTCTTTCCTATGTGACCAATAATGTGCTACAATCTTCACATTATTAACTTCATCTCATAAAACATATTTACAAGTAAGATCTTATTATTATTCTTATTATAGATTAGAAAAACTAAGGTTTAGAGGGGTTAAGTAAATCACTAGAAGATACCCAGTTAGTACATGGGAGAGCAAGATTCAAGGCCAGGTCTTTCTGACGCCAAATGTTTTCAGAAGTAAACTTGAGTTGGAAAGGAAACATAAAATAAGAATATGTTAAAACAATTGGAAAGTGGAGTCTGAAATTCAGAAAAGGAGTAACTTGAACAGTCTTTTGAGTCAGAATTAGAAACAAAATAAAAAAACTTCCAGTCCTATGTAATATGAGTAGTTCTTGAAAATTCAATATCAGGAAATGAAATTTTGCAAGGTTTTTGACTGCCTAACATCCCTTCTGCTGGGGATCCACCCCCTTCTGATTCTGTCTGGTGCTGGTGGGGCTGTCAGCCATAGCTCCCCTTCATTGTAGAGATGGATATAAAGTAACTTCTATTTGATCAAGGAACTCTCTCCTTCCACCGGCACACACACACACACACACACACACACACACACACACACACACACCCCAGCAGAGATCCACGGAATGATCAGGCATCTGATTGATACCAGCAGTCAGAGTCCTGTGGAACTGGTATTTGCATTTGCACTCCGGGATAAGAAGCTGTTTCTGCGGTTGTCGCTAAACTGAGACGTTGTGAATCTTAAGTGGTCGATGGCTATCTTGTTTGGCCCCATAGAATGAGGCCATCACTTCAGAGGGAAGCAGAGACAAGGCAGAGCTGATGATACTATTTCAGTTCCAGAATTCAAGCCAGAGCTGCCCTTGACTTTCCAGTCATGTGACCCAACAAGGAGCTTTGAGCCATTTTGAGCTTTTTTGCCCATCCTTTGCAAGAAAGAGTTCTGACTAACAGCAATTTGTTCTCCAGAGTGGGTGTTACAAAGGACGAACTTTAAAGAGTAAATTCAGCTAAGTGCAGGTGTGGTCACGGTAGAGACAGTTTCTTTACCTCAAAGTTAGACATCCCTGTGATACATTAGAAAAATAGGCTAATCAAATGTTTCTCCCAAACCCCACTATGTACTCTCTGCGTAGAAGTGTTAATTCTATCAATAACTGACTGTATGTCTTTTTAGATTCTTTTAAGCTAGAATAATTAATCTACATATTTCCTTTGTGACGTTGATATTTTTGAATTATCCAGGAAAGTTGTTTTGCATGATCTCCCACAATTTGTATGTGCCCATAATTAGGATTTATCTGATTGTTTCCTCATGATTAGATTCTGTTTGAAACATTTTTTTTGGCAAGAGTACTCCGTAGGTGAAATGGTATTCTTTCCAGTGCGTTACATTAGGAAGCAAATAGTACATTTGTCCTATTACTGTGGAGTTAGATCTCTGGGTTTTCTCTTATGAAAACATGACTTTCTACACTTTGCAGGGGCAATGTTTGGGGCAATAATTTAAGACTTCAGGAATATCATGTTAGACAAACAGTTTGAGCATCAACTGGTAATTCTCGCCTGAATGAATTATTATACTGAGAATTCCAAAACAGTGATTTCCTAATTCTTTAATTCCTTCTAGATTTATATGCTGATAATCTTCTGTAAAGACGACCATTCCTTCTTTCCTTCCCCACTTAAAAAATTAGGAACTCACATTATTTTTAAAATTTAATATCTTACAATAAATTCTTTTTGATTAATTTCTTTAATTCAAATCCATCCATATTTTACCTGTAATAACCCCTGGATCTTGTGCCTATAAGTTTTAATGAATTTTCTAGTTTTGTGGCAAACAAAATGTCTAACCTCTTCTCATAATTTCCTTGCTCCAATTTACAAGGATATGCTTATTGCTACTGGAGTTCTCACTGCCTCTAGACTATGTAGTGTGTGTGTGTGCGTGTATACACGAATACGTAAGTGTGTATATATATATATATATATGCTTATATCTATGTCTGTCTATAGAGAAAGAATAGAGAATTAGAGAAGTTCACACTGATACCTTGAATTCTAATTCAACATGTAAGATTCTTCCCCTCCATCCTCAATTTCACATTTCTATCTTGTTCGACGATGTCAACACACTTATTCATTGACTCTATTTTACAATACAAAAAAAATTTTCAGAATTGCTCCAGTGATATCACTTTCAACAACAAACAAATCAAGTAACCTTCATGATTTCTTGGCAGTTATTTCCATCCTTAAAATCTATTCCATTTAGGATACCATCAGAGTACTATATTTAAAAGTTACTCAGGGGACACCTGCTTGGCTCAGTCAATTAAGTGATTGACTCTTGATTTTGGTTCAGGTCATGATCTCAGGGTTGTAAGATTGAGCCCTGCGACCTACTCAGTGCTCAGAGCGGGTGGAGGGGGGTGGTGGGTGGAGGGTGTCTGATGGAGATTCTAGCCCTTTGTCCTTCCCCTCACTCGTGCTCTCTCTCTCTCAAATAAATAAATAAATAAATAAAATCTTTTTAAAAAGTTACTTGATTTTTTTTCTGTATAGTTATATTATCAATTTGATATAGATACAGTTTCATTTTTTTCCTAATTGTGTTCTATTTTTCTTTTTCTTCTGGTCCTTATGGATCTGCTTTTATTTTTTGACTGCAAAAGTATCAAGATTATTGAAAATTAAAGATTATATAAAAAGATATAGCAGAGATATCTCTCTCCTGATCTCTTTTCTTATCCCACTATCCTTTTGTTTTAAGTGATGCCATTCATTTGGATATATCCTTCCTTCCTGAGCTTCTTTTCATAAAAAAAGCAAATACATACATATCCCCCTCCTCTTCTTTTTATACAATTTTATATAAAATATACAAATATGTGTATTATATATGTATACACAAAGTATATATACAAGAATATATTTCATGCAAAATATATTCTTCCATCTTAATTTTTTTTACTTTACAATGTATTTTAAAAGTCACTTCATATCATATGTTCATAGAGCTCTTTTACTTTTTTTTTCAGCTGCAGAGTACTCCATTATGTGGACATAACATACTTTATTCAATTATTCTATTTATGAGCAATGAGACTATTTCCACTATTTTGCAATTAGACATAATGCCACAGTGAACAAATTTGTTCATATATTTTGGTATTGTTGAAATATATCTTTAGCATAAATTCCTAGAAATAAGATTGTTGATGCAAAGGGTAAATTAATATGCTGTTTTATGAGCTATTGCCAAATCCTGCTCTAAAAAGATTTTGCCATTTTGAATACCTCCCAGTAATGTATGATAGAACCTATTTCCCATAGCCTTGCTAACAGTATGTAATAAAGTTTTTGAATTTTGTGACTATAATACCATCACAAATGGTACCTGTTTATTTTTTAATTTGCGTTTCTCTTACTAAGAGTGAGGTTGAACATCTTTTCATATGTTTATGGACCATTTATGTATCTCTTTGCATGTGTGTGTTTGTGTGAGAGAGAGAACTATTTGTGGACTTTGTCCATTTTCTCTGATTTTTATACATTTTCCTCATATTTTAAGTTATTTATGTATTAGGTCTTCATAACACACCTTGCAGATTAGTTCTTGCAGCTTGTCATCTGTCCTGACTTGACTTGTCCTGTTGTTGTTTTTGTTTTGCTATGTACTATTCGTTTATTTACTATTACCATGTATCTTGAACTTGAGTTTGGCTCTCAAATTCTGTCCAGAGTTATTCCCCAAGGAAAATAAACCACTGTGACCAAAAGAGACATGCGATCAAGGCATTTTGGTCCTTTATTTTCACTTGCTGGTTATTTTTGTGCAGTCTGCATCTATAAAGTTCAGTTGCTATAACAGAGTTTTCATCCAATGTGTCCGGGATGCTATCCACACCCCAGAGGAGTATTTTTCAATTCTGGGCAGAGAACTCATATGTGAGTACATGGCAGTGGAGAACTAAAGCAATTTCCATTGATTACTCAACTAATTCACTCAAGTAAATAAACATGTTATGAAGATTATTAAATTGTTTCATTGAATTTTCGTAGCAAACACAAATGTATTTCATTACTACATCATTTATTTTTTTATTTAAAAAGTGCTTTAGGAATATGATTGAGTCCTTAGAAACCATGCAATGCATTGGATATTTGTACCTGCAAGTATGCAGATACAGAGACAACATTCATTGCAACCAGAACAGTGGTTTTTCACAAAAGATGGGTTTGATGAAACTAGTTTCCTTTCCTCTGTCATTCTCTTGACAATTGTTAATGTATGTTATTGCTTCATCCAAGTAATTTGGTGAATTCCTCTCTGTGCTCTTCTGATTTGCCAATTAATTATCTAAACACAAAAAAAAGCCATAAAAACCTTAATACAGTAGAACTTTGTGCCTAATTTTTTTTAAATATTTTATTTATTTATTTGACAGAGAGAGAGACAGCCAGCGAGAGAGGGAACACAAGCAGGGGGAGTGGGAGAGGAAGAAGCAGGCTCATAGCGGAGGAGCCTGATGTGGGGCGATCCCATAATGCCGGGATCACGCCCTGAGCCGAAGGCAGACGCTTAACCGCTGTGCCACCCAGGCGCCCCTTGTGCCTAAATTTTTAAAAGATTTTATTTATTCATTTGAGAGAGAGAGAGAGCACAAACAGGGGAGAGGCAGAGGGAAAGGGAGAATCAGACTCCCCACTTAGCAGGGAGTCTGATCCCAGGACCTGGAGTTCGTGACCTGAGCCGAAGGCAGATGCTTAACCATCTGAGCCACGCAGATGTCCCCTGTGCCTAAATTTTTTAATTCCATGTTAAATTCTTGGATCTAAAGAGTATCAGCATGAGTAGAAAAGTTGAATAAACTAATCCCAGAAGACTGGGTGAACTTAGAAAAATTATTTAGAACTTTCTTTTTAAATGTACATCTTATATGTGATTCCAAAATATAACCGCTGTTATTATAGACATTTTGGAAAAAGGAACAGGATGAAAAATATCCTCTGGTTCCAAAATAATTAAACATAGAGGGTGTTATCATTTTGGTATGGCTTCTTATCTATTAGCATATATGTAATCAGAGATTTTTTACACATGTGTATCCTGCTTTATGTTTCTTCATTTGTAATACCATATATTTTATTCCACCAGATGTAAAATAGCACATAACATTTCTGTATTTTTTTCAATATTTTAAATTGAATTCACTTTTTATTATTTATTTATTTATTTATTTTCAAAGATTTTATTTATTCGACAGAGATAGAGACAGCCAGCGAGACAGGGAACACAAGCAGGGGGAGTGGGAGAGGAAGAAGCAGGCTCCTAGCAGAGGAGCCTGATGTGGGGCTAGATCCCGCAACGCTGGGATCATGCCCTGAGCCGAAGGCAGACGCTTAACCGCTGTGCCACCCAGGCGCCCCTTGAATTCACTTTTTAATTAAATGCAATCTTTTCATTTGAATCTTTAAATATTTGTGGGAATAGCTGTAGAAGAAAGTACAATTAAAATTTTAAATAGCAGATAAATTGATTAGGAAAACTAATTGCCATATTTTATGTGCTTAGTCTCATGTGGTATAATTAAAAATAAAAAATGTAGACCTGAATGATTGGCCAATTTACATAGTCTTCCTCAGTAGTTAATGGTAATGTTTATTTTTCTAGAATGCATATATTTAAATATTGGCTCTCATACCTCAATCATTTTTGTTTAGTTCATATGCTTACTAATTCCTTTGTAATTACATGGTCTAGTCTAAGTTGTGTTAAGAAGAAAATCAATATTTTCTATTCTTGAGATGTTTTTACTAGTAGAATAGTAAATATATAGAATTTTTTTCATAGCATATATAAATTTTTTATTTTGCTTAAGGTCTTATCACTGGAATTAGAGAGATTGCTTTTTATTCATTAAGAGAGAGCACAATGTATATTGATAAATTGATAAGTACTCAGGATTACATTTGGAAAGATTGGCCAGGGCAGAAAGTATCAGCAAATATGACTAACAGAGAACACACCAAAACTGGAGTCAAAGGAAACGAAGCTGTAAACTCCGATTTGGTATCACCAAAGCCCTTTTGAAACTGTTGACAACTCATTCCTTTTAAAATTATTTTCCTGGTGGGGCTGCCATGGCACAGCATTTTTCTGGTTCTCTTGCTTTTCATACTTTCCTTCCTTTTTTAGCTCCTTGTAGTTACGCTACTGTCCAAATGGCTCCTCCAAATATGTTTAGAGCTATCATTGTTCATCAGATTAGAATTCTCAACTTGGTAGGAAGGAAAAGAAAAATAATTATGATGCTTCTTTAACAGGAATTACAAAGACTATTGTAAACTAATCTCTTTCTTCTCAATTATTTATTTATTTATTTATTTATTTATTTATTTATTTATTTAGTGTGCACAGAAGCTGGAGGAGGGGCAGAGGAGAGAATCTTCAAGCAGACTCTCCGATGAGCACAGAGCCCCACATGGGACTGGATCCCACAACCCATGAGATTGTGCCCTGAGCTGAAACCAAGAGTCAGATGTTTAATCCACTGAGCCATCCAGGTGCCCAGTACACTAATCTCTTAATACCATGTTGAAAATTCAGAATGCATTTTCTTACTCCCTGTGTTAATATTCAGCCAAGCCCCCAGGAGACTTCCTTTGTCATGCTTTCCTCACATTTCTCCTTCATTTCTGTCCTGGCTGCCACAATCCAGATCCTTACCACTGACTCTTAGTTAATGATAGAGATAGTCTTCTAATTTCTTCTCCCATGCACTGTCTATTCTGTTGCCAGATGAGTTTACCTAAAATACGTCCTTCAGAGTAACTTTACTGTTTACAATCCTCAAAGTTCCACATTACTTAGTGCATAATGTCTACTCCTGGCCCTGATTCTGCTCCTGGCTTCAGTTTAACGTTCTGGATTTTTCTTTCATTCATTTTTTTGCTGCACTATCTGCCATCTGTGCTTTGTTTTGGCTCATTACTTACTGCCTGGGATGCCCTTTCTCCATCCCTTTTTACCTTTAAATATTTAATACCAGGTAAAGTCTCAATCTGGGGGGGGGAAGTCTTCTTTATGAACGCATAGCACTTATAAACGTGTGTTTGCATATATCATTAATCATATATGGCATTAGGATATCAAATTCCATCCATAATTGTTTATTGTTTACAGGGTACCGTGGGCCATAAGAATATTAAGGTTATCCAGAATCTTGGGAAATGTCCAGTCTAGATCTGCGCTATTCAGTAGTGTGGTCAATTGCCACCCAAGGCTATTCAGCATTTCAAACTATGGCTAGAGTGACTGAGGAGTCGAGTTTTGAATTTTATTTAATTTTGATTTATTTACATTTACATTTAAAATCTGAAGCAGTGTAAAGGGTTTTTCTGTTGAACATAAATGTATTATTTTGGCAGAATTATATTGTACTTTAATAGTTGCATCACATAGATACTATTACTTCATTGCAGGGTGTGTGGGGGGAGAGTGCTCAGTACTGTTCATAGTATTACAAAGAAACCCATCATCCCTCCAGTCAGAATTAACAGACTGACTCAGTACAAATGTTTTCTCTGCCCTGATGTAACATCGTAATGTGTTTCTATGAGTTTTTAATACAGAGAACACAAGTTATTGTGGTATCTACTTAACTGTAATTAGTAATACAATGAGAATATTAAATTATTTTTCTAGTTAAAAAACAAACATGGCCGTATTTTTAAGATCTAAATGAAGGTATATTATTGACCTAGAATTAAGAGTGGCAGAAGCTAGCACTGTGCCTGGAACAGTGTGAGAGAGAGAGAGAGAGAGAGAGAGAGAGAGAGAAACTGGAGGGAAATATGTCTCAAATCTCCCAATGAATGGCAATTACAGTTTGTCCCGGCAGAGCAAAAGGAGAAGCTGTTTGTTGTGTAAAAGATTTTTAAAGAAAATAAAGTGGATAATATGAAGAGGTATTTTCAGAAGATACATTGTGAATTTGGTAATAACTCTCTTCCCAACAGTAAAAAGTCGAAAAAGAACCAACAAAATTAGTCACCTAAAATCAGAATTAATAGTCCAGTCATGGCACTTGGGTGGCTCAGTGAGTTAAGCACCTGCTTTCGGCTCAGGTCATGATCCCAAAGTCCTGGGATGAAGTCCCAGATCTGGCTCCCTGCTCAGCAGGGAGTCTCCGTCTCCCTCTGCACACCCCCCCACTCCTGCTCTCGCTCTTTCTCAAGTACATAAATAAAAATCTAAAAAAAAAAAAATAGTCCAAGCACAGCAACGAAATATTAAAACTTTAACAGGATCTGAACTTGTGTTTGTAGCCTATTAAAGAAGCTGTTAAATGACTTGGATTTTTGTATGCAAAGAGAAAATCATTTTGAATGGAAATATATAAAAGGAGTTATTATTTCAGATGGATAGCTTTTGTTAGAAAATCTTAAAAAGATATTTTATGAAAAATGAAATATCCATAATTAAACCAGCAAACAGACATAACACAGAGCTTTCTAACAGCATCAGTCATCAGTTGGACCTAAACTCGATGTCCTTTTCTTTCCCTTTAGTTGAGTGTTAACAATAAGGACATATGATACAATTAACATGCGGGTATCTTTTGTCTAGGGAAAGATACAAAGATACAAAGAAGTGTCAATTCACAGCTGCATGGAATAGATACTTCTGAATCTTCTATATCTCCAAAGAAAAATTTAAGCTAAATTGAAAAAATTAACTTCTATCGCGATGACAGTTCTCCAGCATGTTGGAATTTTTCAAGAGATTTTGTTTCCTTTTTCCTTGATTCCATTCTACGAGTCTACAAAATGTCTCATGAGTACACCTGCTCAGTGTGTGTGGAGGTAGACTATGAATCACTCCCAGTTTGGGGAGCTATTAAAGAAATGCAAGATGAGGAAATCTAATGATCTTGAGTTCCTCATCCATGGTGATGAGTTGTGGAGTTTTAAAAAGATTTATTGTACTGTTAATTCCAATTCAAGATTTTTTTTTGAAACTAAGAAACGCTTGCCAAATATTTAATAAAAAAAGACAAAAATGGCAGTATATTCTTTCATTGACATTACATTACAAATGAATAATACAAAATTGAAGCTCCAAGGAAAGGCAAAGTTTATTTGTGACTAGGTAGACATGGTACTTACATCAAAATGAAAACTGTACGTAATACAAAACAACAGTAAAGATTTTACACATCTTAATGAACCAGTGTCAAAACATTTTAACTGTAATTCACAATGTTATATAAATTGATGGCAGAAACACAAGAAAAATTGGAAGAATGCTTTGTTGATATTAACTTAGAGTTGATTTTTAAATTATGCAATAGTCCTTGCATTCAATGTTAGCAATCCGAGCTGACGTAAAAGTTTGTGAATGTACTTAACAAATAGGTTTTGTTTCAAAGTCAAACCAATTTTTTTAAAAAAAAGATGAACCAGTTTTGTTAATATGGACATGAATATGAAAGGAAAATAATTTTTTGGTACTCCGTTTAATTACTGGAAACTTACACGTGTTTAGAACAACTGGAGTATGTGAATCTACCTTTTCAACTGTAAATGTTATGAAATCTAAACTCAGATTCAGTATTCCTAATGAAAATTCTGCAACTGTATTGAGACGTCTTACAAGTGTAAAATACATGCTGGATTTCAAAGACCAAAAAGAGCACGTAAAATATCTCATAATAAATATTTCATATTGATCACATGTTGAAGTGATAACATTTTGGATATATTGGGTTAAGTAAATATGTTATTAAAATTAATTCCACTAGTTTCCTTTTACTTTTTGTGGCAACTAAAAGAATTTTAATTACCTAATTTCTACTAAACAATATTGCTATAAACAACTCATATTGTGACATTGTATTACTATTAACTCCTTAGTATTAGTTAGCTTCTTAGGGTGCCTCATTCATGTTCCCTACCAAACTACATTCAACTTGAAATTAGGAATCCGGTTTTTTTTTCTCTTTTCATTTATGCATGTGTTATTGAGAGCTTGCTAGGAGGACAGAAGGTATAATTAATACATGTTCCTGTGCACAAGGAACTTAATAGTTGCATGAAAAAACATACATAAATAAATAATCAAAATACAGAAACAAAAAAGCTAAAAGTTATGGGTTCAAAGGACCCCTCTGGGGGCCTGGGTGGCTCAGTCAGTTAAGCATCCTATGCCTGCCCTCTCCCCTCCCCATGCTCACTCCCTCTCTGTCTAGCTTGCTTTCTCTCAAATAAATAAAATATTTGAAACAAACAAACAAAAAAAGGACCCCTCTGCTCTACAGCAGAGAGAATGACTGAAATGCCCACTACAGCTCTCCAGCAAGCACAGAAAATCTTAGTTAAATGGCTTTGAGACTAATGTCATAAATGGAATTTAAACTTTTGAGTGTAGAACGGAGTCAGAGTAGTGGGGAAAACGCTAGTTGGAAAGAATACTAATAATAGAAAGGAAAATGAAGTAAGAACTGTGAGAGGAAAGGAATTAAGTTATGTCCAGTGGGCTTGGAGGGAAGTCTTAGTTTCACATGAAGTTCATGTTGAGAATGAAGGATGTGAAGCAGAGACTCCTAGGTTTGTTGTAGGGTGTGGGAGTAACCAACAATAATAATGCGAAAGCACGCGTCTCTCATCATATCTGCCTTTTTAAAAAGACATTCTTTGCCTTGCTGTGGTGTTTGAAGCAAGGACCATCTCTTTAGAGGTAGAAAGCAAGCCTGTCTTAGAAGTGCTAGGTTTAGAGCTCTCTTTGCTTCTGCTTTCGCGCCCTCAAGTGGTCATTTGAAAACAGCCATTTAAAACTATTATCCTTGTAATGAGCACTGGGTGTTATTTTAAAAAAGAAAGAAAAAGACTATTATCTATGCAAAACACTTTGCAATTATGTACCATTCTTTCATTATTTAGTTTTTGCCAGATATGTCACTAAAATTTCCCCTTTGAAGGTCAAACTTTTGGTAAGTTAATCCAGAGAATTTATCTTTCTAAATAAACGGAGGAAATTACCACTTCGTGAGTATGTTTTTTCTGTTTGTTTGTTTGTGTTTTGTTTTGTTTTTTTTTAGACATTGCATGACCTAGAAGCAGTGATAAAGTGCTGGCCTTGGGTGTATTGAGACAAAGAAGTAAATGATTAGATTGTTGAAAATTCTCTGCAGATGTTTCTGTGCCACAAGAGGAAATTTGGAACTTCCCATTGTCAAGAAGCATCCCTTAAATAGGCAAGGTTGGCTGTTGGGGTAAATGACCACCTTCTAAATCTTTATCTACATAATGTACTTCCTTAAAATTCCCATGGGTTGTAGAGATGGGCATCATCGGTCATTGACAATGTCTGTCCAATAGCCAAGAGTAGACATGGGCATATGTTTCTGAATGCGTAATACTCCATGTAGTTACATATACCTAGAATGTCTCTGTTATGACACCTGCTAGCGTCTTCTGTGACCAAAGGAAAATTTTCAGTTGTTAAAACTTGCACAGTATGTGGATCTATCCCAGTCATAAGAAATGAACTCAACACTCATTCTTTTCAGAGCAATCAGCTGGATTTCATGAGAAAATTTTATACCACGTTTTTACTTCTGACAAAGTGTAAAATGATGCCACTTTGGTGTGATGAGTACAATTTTGCATTTATTATAGCATCTTTCTCGTGAAAGTTCAAAGCACTTCATAGTCTATTACTTCATTAGTCCTGACACAATGCTTCTAAGGTGGTGTGATTATAATTCCTTCTGAAGGTTTTCAGACTTTTCAATTTAGTAAGAGAAGAGCTGCCAGGACTGGGAAATCAAGAGGGCTTGGTAATTGATGCTTGGCAGATGCAGAAAGAATTCCAAGTAACCAACTGAAAATTAACAGATTCAGAAGCCCAGCACATTAAGAATAAAAATCCTAGGATTTTGACTATATAGCTTGGTGATATTTTATACATTGTCTAATATAATTCCAATTTTCTAAAACAGCATGGTGATACAAAAGTTCCTCTCATTATAGATTACAGAAGAAAAAGAAGAAACCATGGTATGCAAGGGTTCTGTTGTATGATAACTCTGATGAGCAATTGCTATAAATATTTATGTATTTCCATGATTGTGAGATGAATCTAATTATGATTTTTCTATAAGACAGTAATTTGATCTGGACTTAACAAGGCAACTTAAAAATGTTTCCCTGTTGAAACCCTTATACTTTATTGTACCTAATTTGCCCTACTTTTAATGGGTCGTGGATGAAAAACCTCTCAACTAGGCAGACCTCATGTAAACAGAATGAATTTGGATGAAATTGTGGCATCAAATATCAGAAGCATATTATTCATTCAATGTATATTTATTAAATGTCTATCATGTGTAACTACCAACTCCCATATAATCTCTTGGAATAAAATGATTTGGGGGCTAATGTTTGTAAATCTTTCAACAAGTAACATTGGTCTCTGTGACTAACTTTTGTCTCACTAGTAAATGTAGAAAAATACCTGTTTTCTTTAACTTACAGAGTTTATGAAGAACAACTGAGATAATTCACTTAAAAGGCATTTTTGAAATTCTAAAATTCTAAATTCTAGTTGTAATTCACTCCATTTATTGTATATTACTAGATCAATAAGACCAGAGAATTCAGAGAGTTGTCTCTGTTTGTATGTCTCCAGGTAACAATAGAAACCAATCATTTATTAGGTCCGTAGCAAAAAGAGAAAAAATAATTAAGTGGATGATCTTTCGTTAGTTCACATACTTTTTTAAGAAAAGATCTTTTGTCTTACTATATTTTATCCTCTCTGTGGTAAATGTGTGTGTCTTCTTTGTTTTTTAATTTCCTTGGGTCTAACCCAATGCTTGGCACCAACTAAGTGCCCAATATGATATTTTAAATTTGTTAATATATTAATAAACTCTTAGCAGCAGCCCAAAGTGTTCCTGTAAAGGCTAAAATGGCTATAATAGCAGTCAAAGCTAATAGTATACATAACAACTGCAATCATGGTTTTGTAAGAGTAATTATTTTCATAGTATGTCGAAGTTGGTTCGGTCTTAGTAATTAAATTACAAAAAGTATTGGAATGGAGAAGAACAAATTGGTGTGATAAGTATGTAAAGGAAGTTACCAAAAAGCTGAAGAAAGCTTAACAATTGAATGGCTGCCAACTCATGCACCAGGAGAATGATACCCTACCCTCTACAAAGCACTGCAGAGCTCGGCCAAGATGGGATGAGATAGTAGAAACCAAGATAAGTGCACTCCAGAGAAGTGAATTCCTGTACACACCTGGAAATAAAACACATTCTTCAATGGACAAGATAATACATTGTAAATGCACAGACGCAGAATTTTGGAGAAAACTTCATATGAATTTTGCATAAAAAGCCCAGTAAAATGAGGGGTGCCTGGGTGCCTTAGTCGGTTAAGCGTCCAACTCTTGATTTCAGGTTGGGTCATGATCTCAGGGTTGTGAGATCGAGCCTGTGTCAGGCTCTGTACTGGGTGTGGAGTCTGCTTAAGAGTCTCGCTCTCTCTCTGCCCCTTCTTCTCCATCTCTCTCTCACTCTCTTTCTCAAACAGAAAAAGCCCAGTAAAATGAAATTCTAAGGTGTTCAAGAGATATGACAATGAAAGCTTTGAGTGTTCTAGGCTACCCAAACTTTATTTGTGAATCTGGCTACAGGAGGGTAGTGTTTCTGTGGGTTGTATATGTATAAATAAGTTAGCAAACTAAATTCTGTAATAGATGAATCTTTTGAAAATCAGAACTCTGTGTTTACTGTTCTTATGCCTTAAATATTAATCCTGAGGTTTCATTTTTCTAAATAATTTGATTTCCAGCTCTCTGGAGTAAAATGATGGCTTTTCAAATGGAAATATACTTCTATATATAAAAACACAATACTCATTATTAAATGTTCTACAAAATAACTTTTGGCTTACATTTGTATTACATTTATTACGTAGAAATAAGTCTAAATTCTCTAGCATGCCATCCAACATCCTCAAGTATGTATATATGCCATGTACGTATTCCCAGCTCATTTCCAAACATATACTCTTGCTTCCCCATATTTTTCTGTTATCCATAACTGACTCACAATGTAATAACTTTAATCAAAGCTTTCTGCCCTTCCCCCCCAAAACCAAAAAAACCTCTCAAATGACAACGGTAAACTGGGTCAGACACACAACACAGGCTATGTGAATTCCTTGACATTTGACACTTTGATTTGTGGTCGCTCCTGTGTTGGTTCCATGTTTCACATTCTGGTTTCATTTCGAGTCAGAAGTAACCAAGTTGGAGTTAATGAGATATTAAGAACTCCCCCTTGAGGAAATTCTTTATGGGACAAAAACCCACAGTTGATAACTAGGGATCAGTTCCTTGGTAATAGGACCCAGGTGAGATGAGATGTTTTGTAAAGGACAAGAGGGTTACAGGCAGGAATCATGGTCTGAGGGAGGTTGTGGTGGTAGAAATGATAGCAATTGGGCAATTACTGGACATGGTTATCGGATTTCCAAGTCTGAGTGACAGGGAGGATGTTATTTTCCTAGTAAGGGAGATAAGAAAATGAGGAAGAGGAGAACATTTGGTGGAAAGGATTACTTGATCTTCTGTCTGGACACCCAGGGGGAAATGGATAATAGAATTCTAGAAATGTAGAGATGGATTTGGGGAAAGACAATGCAATTCTGCAATCCTAAATCAAACCAGTTAACCTTCTAAGGAAGTAGGAGTTAAGATCTACAATCCAGAACACTGTAAAAACAACAACAAAATAAGAATGATTTCTGGAGGACCCAAATTATAAAATACTCCCATTGGTGTTAATAATTGAGAATGGAAGAAACCATATATATCTTAAGAAAAATATTATGGTTAATAATTTCAGCCTATTCCTACAAGATTATTAAGAACGTGATATAATTAATTACCTTTATATGTATAAAGACTGAAATTCACCTGAGAAATGTTAGTTACTTTTTAAGTGCCATTTGCTCTTTTAAGCACTGGGGTTCTAGAGTGGGTGAGAGAGATTGAAGCCACACGTTGTAAAGGTTAACGGTGTGGGCTTCAGTCTGGAATTATACTGGATTGACTCCGAGGCTCTGTTTTGCCCTTACTGGATGCTGGGGAGGGGGCCAGGGCCGAGTCTCAGTTTTCTCATCTGCAAAGTGGAGACCGTTAATACTTCATAGAGCAGTGAATTAATAAGGAACAAATGTTGGAAACTGTGTAACATGCTTGGTAAGAATGAAAATAAATGATTCTGTTCTTAGACCAAGGATTGAGGGCATCTGTCCACTTGGGAAGGTTTCAAAAAAATCTTTTCGGCTTTCCAAGAGATAGTGACATACCTTGGTCTCCTTTTATATGTTGGCCCGTATACTTTGTAGGGGCTTTTTTCTTCCTTCTCTCTGAATCATTACTGTTTGCAGCATGAGATTTTTCTTCTGCATAAATAGTATCTCATGCTTAAGTCAAGTTTGTAAACTGCCTCAAGACTATTTTATCCAGACCATTTGGCTTTAATGTTTTAACAACATTAAATAATTTCACTGGCATAGTCAACTTGAAATGAGAATGTTCAGAAATACTTTAAAAGCCAGCTTTATTGAGGTATAGCTTACATACCATAAAATTCGCCCAATGTAAGTGGGTAGTTTAATGATTTTAGTAATTTATAGTTGCACAATCAGTACCACAATTGTGTTTTCAAACATTTCTATCACCTCCCAAAGTCTGGTAATTCCTTTTGCAGTTAAAGCCAGTTCCTACACGCAGCCTCGGCATCCCTCAGCATCCACCAATCTGTCTTGTTTCTATCAATTGGCCTCTTAACATTTTATATAAGTGAGATCATACAATATGTAGACTAATGCACTGGCTTCAGGCACTGAGTGTACTGTCTTGGGGATTCACCCATGCTGTGACATGGATCAGTATCTCTTTTCTTTTTTAGTGCTGTACAGACATCATCAAATGGATACAGTATATATATTTTAATTTATTCATATACCAGTTGATGGGCATGTGGATAATTTTCACTCTGGCATTAGATGAATAATGCTTCTATGAACATTGGTATACATGTCTTTGTGTGAATATATGTTTTCATTTCCTTGATAGATTCCTAGGAGTGGAATTGCTGGGTTCGATGGTAATTTATGTTTAACTTTATAAGAAACTGCCAAATTATTTTCCAAAGTGGCTATGTTCAATCCCTGTCAGTAATGTAATAGGACTCAGTTTCCTATATCCTTTCTATCTTTTTAATTATAGCCATTCTAATAGATGAGAAGTCATTAGTGATTCTTGTACATTTCATTGTGATTTGATTTTGCATTTTCCTAATTACTAATGAGGTTCAACATCTTATGTTCTTATGTGGTTATTAGCAATTTGCATATCTTCTTTCTCTTTTCTATTTGTAGAGACAGTCTATTTAAATCTTTGACCATGTTTTATTTGAGCTCTTTGTCTTATAATTGTGTGGTAAGTAAACACATTTTAATAGTAAACTCTAAAAATACTTGCATTCTACTGAGCCACCACTCAAGGAGAATAAAAACACAGTTATGTGGAGAATTTTAGCAAAATTAAATTAGAAAAGGATTGCATTTCCCAGGTGCAGGATGCATGGGGGAATTCTGGTTGAGAGCTATTTCAAGGATTGAACCTCACCTTCCTTATGGTGTGTCATCTTTCTGCAGGCTTGCAAGCTGGCAGGGACGCATCTCTAGGCATCACATCCAGATTCCAGACAGAGATAAAGGAGAAAGATACAAGGCCCGTGATGTCCTGACTTGGTTTGTTTTTATTTGGATGCAACACTTAGTACACTTCTGCTTATATCTTACTGGGTAGCAATGGGTCAAATGACCATCCCAAATGACTACCAAACTGAGATGGGGTGGGGAGTGATATCTAAAAGATATTCATCTCAGAATTTGTAATAGAAAAGTTAATAAACATTAATTAGGGAATGGAATTAGCTAATTATTCAATAGCCATCACATAGAATTTATGCTATTAAAATTACATCTAAAATATTACTTAGTGACGTGAAAAATACAGTAAGTGAAGATATGATATAGCAAATAACATATAAAATGACCATGTTTTTGTTTAGAAAAATCCTACCTTTTGGGGCGCCTGGGTGGCACAGTGGTTAAGCGTCTGCCTTCGGCTCAGGGCGTGATCCCGGCGTTATGGGATCGAGCCCCCACATCAGGCTCCTACACTATGAGCCTGCTTCTTTCTCCCACTCCCCCTGCTTGTGTTCCCTCTCTCGCTGGCTGTTTCTATCTCTGTTGAATAAATAAATAAAATCTTTAAAAAAAAAAAGAAAAGAAAAATCCTACCTTTTAAGGTTTAAAAGCAAATGTATCAAAATTTTAATGGTATTTATAAGTTTATAGGGAAACTAAGTAGAATGGTAATTTCCCTCCTCATTTGTTAATTTTCATTTTTTCTCTGATGAATTTGAAATACTTATATTTGTCAGAAAAAATGTTGCACTATTTCAACCAAGTAAACTTAACGGAGTGACAGATCTAACATTAAAAGAGTTGAGTTTTCCCTTTGGTTTCATCATAGGTATTAAAAGGAGCAAGGTGGGAAAGAAGTTTCATATTTGGGTCTTGCCCAGGAAGTTGGCATACTGGAGTGGACACTCTGTGGTTAGTAATAAAACATATGAAGACATGGGGAATCTATGTAAGAGGAAGGAAAACCAGGTACCAGGAACTAAGATTAAGAACAGAAAAGAAAATGAGAGAAAAAGCCATGCGTGGCCATCTTTACTGCTTCAGTGGATTATTCTTGTCTCAGGCAACCTCAATCATGAAGTCATTATTCTTGTTACTAGTCTCTTAGATTTCCAGTCCTTCCAAAAAGTCCCACACATTCACAGGAGATACGTAATCAGTGAAAGAATATATATTCAATTTGGCTTCAATTTCTATTGACATCCATCATGAAAGGACTATAAGATATAGAAAGGGTCTGCTTTGCAGAAGAAGAAGTCAAAGTTTGGGATGGGTATCACCTAGGTAGGACACAGTGGGTCTGGTAGTAGGAGAAATGCCAGAAAGGTGTAAGGTCATCTAAGATGTGTGAATTGCTTATTTAGACTTCTCGATTAGACACCTCTTCACCTTTCTATTATAGCAAATAGCCCATATTGACCACTGTAAATGTTTATTGAGTGAAGAAATGAATTAATGAATGTGACAATTCCCGTCTAGGAGATGAGGCAGGGTCCTGAGACACATGCTTAGGTACAAGACACCAAACCAGGGGATCGGCTGTGGGGCACAAGGTCAGCTCTGGAGTAGCAGTTACTGTGCTCTGATGCCAGGGCACCCATCACAGCTCCTGAGATGTTTCCCCACCCTCCCTTTTTTCTCCCTGCCCAGGATCAGTCTTGGATCTAAAGAGAAGAGTAAGGTTGAGAATTCACGAGCACCAGCTGGTGCATAGCGAGAATTAAGAAGCCAGAACCGGGCAGATTCTGGTATTTGTCTTCAACTTGCTTTGAAGTAAAATAAATATTTAAGATAAATTTAATACTCTTTCAACTCCTGAAGCAAGTTTTCTTCTCTTAATGTTCTTTTGACTAAGTTATGTTACCTTCTGTGTAGGCTTTGTTATATGTACTTACTAGGGTGAATTATAACCTTCCACATATGAAGACACAAAGTGGCTCTTTATCAAGAAAAAGGAATGGCAAGAAGTAATAATGGCAAAGGACTACTGGATATTGTTGGAAACAGAAACCATTGAGAACAAGGACAGTTAATCTTCCCTGAAGGCCATATTCTAAATGCTAACTCTTTAGACCGGACCGTAAAGTCTATAAACAATTTTTGTCCTCCTTTTTAAGACAACTTTCCAAGATTTAAGTATACTTTTACTTACAAGTCAGAAATATTTGAGCATAAGCCCTTCAACTACAGCCTTTATTTTATGGCCACTAAATTTAATTTGTAGGCAGATGTCATTATAGGGGGTGGTAGGCAGATTTTACCTAGGGCCTAGTTGCCATGTACTCTACCCACTCAACAATACAGACTCAACTAGATATTAAATTAAGGCCTATTTTGTCTGCTAGAGCAAACTTAAGAGAAATCTAATTTATCTCATAAACTTTACTTGACTCCAAACTGCTTATTTTATTTTAAATGAATTTTATCTTTCACTTTATTTTTAGATAGACTTTCACAAATCTATACATTAATAAGGGATTTACATTTCATTTGTATATTACACAAAAATATCTTGCAATCTATTTGCTAAAGAATTTTTTTTTTTGGTAGCTCTTACTCATGCCCTTCTTTCTCCGTACATTTAAAATTTTGTGTTGAGTAATCCCTTTGATTTTCATCAATTTTCTTTTTTTTAGTTATATTTGCTGCCCTTTAGGCTGCTCTTCTCTCTCTTTTGTTAGAGAAAGAGAGAGACAAAGAGATATAGATATACAGATACATAGATCACTTTCACGAAATTGAAAGGTATTTAATTAGAGATACGCAACAGCCAATTTATACAGGTACCTACTTCTCATTCTAACTGTAATTGGTATCAGGTAGAAGATCATGGTAAACAGAGCCCTAGACCCAGATGGGAGGACTAGAATTCAAGTTCAGAAATTTCCATGACGCTTTACTAGGTTGCCACAGGAAAAAGCTAATTATAAGCAGAACGGAATAGAAATTAAAATGGGAGTTAGTAGAGAAGAAGATGTAAAGACAGTGAGGGGTAGCCAGAGAGCTAGGAAGACAAGCCATAGAGCCAAGGGTTATAGTATTTTGAAGGATGCTGAGGAAGAGGAAGACTGTTGAAAGGCCACTGGCCAGGTTCAGGCTTCTGGCCCTACTAGGGAGTTTCTGGTTGCCTTTGAGTTCATTTTAAATTGAGTAGAGACAGCAAACATTGGATAGAAAGGGTTTTAAGAGTAGTCGAGGTGATTAGAAAATGAGATCAAGTACATGTCAGTGGTGAGAAAAGGACTTAGAGCAAGCTCTGAGGGGAACGAAAGTCAAAGGGGTTTTGAGGGTTTTTTTTTTTTTTATTAATGAGAAGTTACCTAAGATTATTAGGCAAAGGATCAGGTGTTGTAGAGACTGAGAGATCAAAAAGTAGAAAGAAAAGGGGGATTAAGGCCAAGAGAAGGAGAGTTTGGGGACCATGGAATCAGGAGTGAAAGTGGACAGTTGAAGAGGGAAGAAGCATCCTCATCCGGAGGCAGGAAGAAGCAATGGGAGCGCAAATGCGTGTGGTCCAAAGGGAGGGGGGAAAGGAATATGTGAAATAAAAGGATCGTATAAAGTTTAAATGGTCAAACATTAGTCATTACAATAGTAGTCTCACTGAACTGTTGATGGTTGTGGAAAATACTTTGGTAGAAAAAGGAGCGAGACATGTGCACAACCGAATATGATCTATATCAATTTGGTAGAAAGAAAGAAATACAGAAAGAGAGAGGGAGGCATAGAGGAAGGAAGGAAGAAGGGAGGCGGGAGGGAGGAGAGGGAGGAAGAGAGGAAGGAATGAAGGATGGAAGAGAGCTTGTATTTCCTAGATGAACGACAGGAAAGAAACAATGGGAAAATAGTTGAAGCACCNCATGTGCACAACCGAATATGATCTATATCAATTTGGTAGAAAGAAAGAAATACAGAAAGAGAGAGGGAGGCATAGAGGAAGGAAGGAAGGAGGGAGGAGAGGGAGGAAGAGAGGAAGGAATGAAGGATGGAAGAGAGCTTGTATTTCCTAGATGAACGACAGGAAAGAAACAATGGGAAAATAGTTGAAGCACCTCAGCTACTAGGGTGGCTACTTAGGACCTCAGCTAAGTGTGTGAACACACTTGGTTTAGAAGTGACAGTGGCTGGGAGCACTTGGGTGGCTCAGTCAGTTAAGCATCCAACTCTTGATTTCGGCTCAGATCATGATCTCACGGTTTTGAGATCAGTCCCGGGTTGGGCTCCATGCTGGGTGTGGAGCCTGCTTGAGATTCTCTTTGCCCCACCTCTTTTTTTCTTTTCTTTTCTTTTCTTTTCTTTTCTTTTCTTTTCTTTTCTTTTCTTTTCTTTTNNNTCTTCTCTTCTCTTCTCTTCTCTTCTCTTCTCTTCTCTTCTTTCTCTTCTCTTCTCTTCTCTTCTCCTCTCCTCTCCTCTCCTCTCCTCTTCTCTTCTTTCTCTTCTCTTCTCTTCTCTTCTCTTCTCTTCTCTTCTCTTCTCTTCTTCTCTTTTTTCTTTTCTCTTCTCTCTCTTCTCTTCTCTTCTCTTTTCTTTTTTCTTTTCCTTCCCTTCCTTCCTCTTTCTTTCTTTCTTTCTTTCTTTCTTTCTTTCAGCAGTTCACCCTTTATTCATGTTAGGCCTGGGTCACGTACAGCTGGTGTACTAGGTGACAGCCTTGGTGCCCTCAGATACAACACACTTGGCCAGCTCCTCAGGCAGCAGCAGACACACAGCTGTCTGGACTTCCCAGATGTCAGTGGGGTTGGGCCTGAGTACTGGACCAGCCCACAGACTTGCCAGCCAGACACCCAATAAGAAAGAGTCACAGAGGCAAAATTCAGAGAGAAACGAATTTTCGAAGGGGTTGAAAAATCCTAATGTGAAAGTAGAGGCAACTCTATAAATCTCACATCCCACAGGTATCTGAGATTCATAAAAAAAAAACTTGATGATTTTATTACTGTTTAGATACAGTGGAATTTGATGAACTCCAAGAAGATCTTTAGTCTTCAAGTTCCCTCCTTCATTACTGTCCAAATAATTCAGAATTTCCACATTTAAAACCAATTTCCTTTGTTCAAGTATTTTCCATTAAAAATTAGCAGAACTTCTAGGTAACATTGGTGGATCAAATGAGCTTAAATGAGTATGAGAGCTTTTACCCACAGGCACAAAAAGACCAGAAGAGTAGGTGACAACAGCAAAATTCTAGAAGCTGGGAAGTAATCAACTGCATAAGCCACAGAAAGCTCCAAGCTAAGCTGGTAGTGGCTAGAACCCAGAAGCAAGCTCATTTGTGCTGCAAACATCTCCAAAAGTACAGGAATTGAATATATCCAGTCGCTCTATAACTGTGGTTCATGTAAGGCAGGAACCAGAGGACTGTAGTGGTCTACATAAGAGAAATTGAGATTTCTGTCTCCGAGAGTCCAAGCTACATATATAGAGAGAATTAGGAATAAAGATAAGTCACCTAAGGAAGTTTCTGCATCCTGGATTTCCAAATAAGTGGTGACTTCTGACAAGATTCTGAAAAACCGTTGCTTCAGATCTTCGGAAGTTCGCATGCTACCCATTCCACATGCAAACCCAGCACTTCCCCAGCCTTCCCCAAATGAAGATTTATATATTTGCAATCTTTCATTATAAAATAGGAACTAAAGTTTTTAGCTTGAGTCATCCCTCGAAATAGGCAGCTGCTCTTTTCTACCAGCTGATATTTCATATTAAATTGTCCCCCAGATATTTCATCAAAATGGCTTGCAGCATACACCCTACATTTACCTCATGTCCCTTTTGTGGCTCATTGTCAGTCTGCACAATGGGGACGTCTGGGCGGCAGCTGCAAATTTTCTGGTTTTCAATACACACNTCTGGTTTTCAATACACACACCATATTTGTCAGCAATTACGTCTCAAGCTCTCTTTCTGCACTTGTATTCTCAGTACAGAGTAGCGATGGCAAATTAATTATTACAATGATCGGGACTGTGCACTCCCTTCCCTACAATGCACACTGAAGTCCTTCCAGCTCATGGATAATTCTACCCGCCAAGAAGCAGAGATGAAGGAATTACAGCCTCCATGTTTTAAAATTCTTTGTGGCTCCTAAAATATTTTTCCTAAAATAGAGTTATTTTATCTTGAATTCCTAGATAAATTCGCGCACCCATCTATTGCTCTTGCACGGTGCTTTTCAAATTTTTCAATAATATACTTTTAATGGTAGAAGAAAGTACTACTCATCCTTGGAAGGCTGGGGACACAACATAAGATCATGGAAAGTTTTGTGAATCCCAAATTTTAGTTTAAAGATATACTAGTTTTGTGTTCCAATAAAAAGATAATTTTCATATATCATCATAACTGTCTGGGGGGAATCATTTGCAAAAGCTTGTGTGAAATTTATGCTGTGACTTTGAGGATACGTGGGCATATCCTCTCCTTCCTGGGCTCTATGCATTCTGGATTTGTTTTGTTTTGTTTGTTTGTTTTAAAGATTTTATTTATTTATTTGACAGAGACAGCCAGCGAGAGTCGGAACACAAAAAGGGGGAGTGGGAGAGGAAGAAGCAGGCTCCTAGCGGAGGAGCCTGATGTGGGGCTCGATCCCAGAACGCTGGGATCACGCCCTGAGCCGAAGGCAGACGCTTAAGGACTGCACCACCCAGGCGCCCCATGCATTCTGGATTTGAAAAGAAAGAAGAAATATTCCTCACAAGGAACCATGACNATTTGAAAAGCAAGAAGAAATATTCCTCACAAGGAACCATGACTTCCGTTGCCTCTGATCCCATTGAAGTGTCTTTCTTTTTACTTTTATCACCTTGAGAAGTTAGTTGTTTTTTTTTTCTGAATTTGGTAGATATTGAAGACTTTCTCATAAATCCTTCTTGATGGCTATAGTTTTACTCTCCAATGAACTTTTAAATCTCAGAATTCTGAAGGAACTATTTTAAGTTGTAAATAGATATTTACCATAGTTTTTAGGTCTGTAGGCTTGAAAGTCAGACAATTTGGGTTTGAAAGCTGGCTCCTTTATTATTTTGACAAGTGAATTTGACCTTCTTAACTGCTCTATTCTTTAGCTTTCTCACCTATAAAATAGAGGTGAATGTAATGCCTACGTTTTAGGGTTATTGTGAAAATTAAAAGAAATACTATAATTGACATGCCTAGAATAGTACCTGGAAATAGCACAAATTATCAATATTATTAGCTCTCTTTCTTAGATAAGAAAATTGAGTCCAGAAGAGAGAAGTTCTAACTGTAATGAAGCTTTTAGTAATTTCCAAAATTACACCATACATATATAGAATTCTCCCATTAAGAAATAGTGACTATTAAAAAAAAAAAAAGAAATAGTGACTATTTGTCTCCAGATGGCCACCGATTCTGCAAAACATTGGCATATCTTTCTATGCAGCCATTCTCAACAAAAGCCAAAACAATAGGCTATTGTGGTCATCTTGATAATGAACTCCCAGAGAGAACACAACATATATAATGCATATATTTATTTATTCATTTGTTCCTTCACTCATTCAAGGCACATAACACTGAGTACCTCCAGTGGGTTGTTCCTATAAATCGAATGTCGCTGAAAGTCCACACTTATGTCCATTTTACTACAAACAACATGGTAATCCCTAATCTGGGTTTAAGGTTTCGGTTTCTGCATCTGGGTACATTTATAAAAGCTATTGTTTCAAATCGCAATACTATCCTGAATCATCTGTGCCCTGCTTTGCAAGCTTAGCTGGACCTTTTCTAGTGCTAGAACATTTTTCTCCAGGAGTCTGTTGCATCACGTAAAGCAACTTCTCTAAGCTTGCGTTTTTTTTTTTCAAACCCCTCAATTCCACCACAACGCTTCTTGCCAGTGACCTATAGAGATGCCAAGAAACTCAGTTATTTACAACAAACTGTCTCAGCTCTTTCCCATCCTTCACAAAACTGGGTTTCTGTGAATTCATTTCTCCCCTTCTTTCTCTCAGGGAAGCATATATCCCTCTTTACAATGGCTAGTCCTTTCCCCTAAATTCTTGATTCTGTTCAAGTTCTGTGCTTTATCAATTTCTGTTGTTCTCTCCTTCTCACCCGGATCCTTTCTTGGCGGAAACAAAGCAGCATCTTTCCCACGCTGGTCACTAACCCCCCTTGTTATTAGTGTATCAGCAGGAGTTCCCTCCTCCAACATAATCACCTGTTATCCATCAAAAGATCTAACATCTGCAAGTAAAAGAAACCAGAAATATTTTCAAAACAGAGTTAGCTCAGAATTTCACTGCACATTACAAGTAAATAATTTAACCTATCTATTCATAATTAAATTTAGTTGCATGTAGATTTAGTAAAATAGGAGTAAAATAAAATGTGTGGGCCGTAAAATAATATAAAAAAATCACACAGTATTTTAAGAAAGGTAGACATGGAAAATCAGGACTAGCTTATAAAAAAGTTTTCATGTCAATGTATTTACTGAGTAACTTTTCTGAGATTTGCACATGCTGGACATTTATGGAAAAAAACCATCTCTGTCCTTAAGAGTTGACCTTCAAAAGATGTTATCTGCTCCTCAACAGGCCAATGAACTATCATGCAGGTTATACGGCAAATGCGGTTGCATTATAAGCTTATGTTATAATCTTCCAATACTTTAGGTAGGAAAAGAACAGGTATTAGAGTCGCCCAATACTTCGGGCCAGAAAAAAAAATGGTATAGAGATGCTTAACTTACCTGCTTTTAAATATTTATATAATGAAATCTCACTGGGATGGTGGATAACTCATTAAGATTTATTTGTTTCACTTATGCTGTGATGATTAGATTTCTGAGTCTCTGAACAGCGACTACAGATCCGTATTTCTCTCCTTCTATTTCATTACTCACTGATAATTTTATTTTCTGCTGCCTTGGATTTCATCTCATAAAATGCTATATGTCCTCACATTGTGTCGTGTTCCTATCACCTGATCCTTCACAACATAGAAAACTAAAGGCTCATAGGAAAAAATAGTCTGCTCTTTCTTGAGGACCATTTAAAATCAACTGACATTTAAGAATGAAGCAAAGAGAACAAGTGATTGTGTTTTAAGGAAACAGTATCCAGTAAAATTTGCTCTTAAATTACAAAATCCTTTATAATACAGAGGTATAGAAAATAACACGCTTTCTAAAATGTTTATTTACAATAAAGAAATTTGAAATTCAGCTAAAAGCAAGTTTCATATTTAAAAAACTTTTTTGGGGGTGGGGCGCCTGGGTAGCTCAGTCCGTTGAGTGTCTGACTCTTGGTTTTGGCTCAGGTCATAATCTCAGGGTCATGAGATCTGTGCTCAGTACGGAATCTGCTTAAGATCCTCTCTTTCCCTCTCCCTCTGCCCCTCCCCACCTCTTTCTAAAATAAATAAATAGATCTTTAAAAAACTTTTTTGTTTTGTATCTATATATACAAAATCTAACAGCTTTTTTTCCATACCCAGACATGAAGAGGTCACCAAAGCTGACCTGGCTCTGGGTCTGGGCAGCATGGAGCACCCTAACTGCCACTATAGACCTCTCCTACTGAGAGTCAAGGCACTGGAAACAGTAGCCTGCATCTCTAGTGCCTTCTCGAACATATCCTGGCACTCCTTAATCCACTGTAGTTTGGCTCCTGACCAAAAACATTTACAGAAGCTTTTCTCTAAGATCAAGAATTGCTTTCCTATTGTTCAAATTCAATGAGCACTGTTTTGTTATAATTTTATTTGGCTCTCAGCATCATTGACGCCTTTCTCTGCTTCTGTCTTTTGAAAGTCTCTCTCAGCTTTTGAGGCTCCATTCTCCTGGTTTTCCTCTTATGTTACTCTTCTTGCTGCTGGTATAACTCCTTCTCGGTCACCTCCTTGGCTCCTTTCTTTGACTTGGCGCTCAGAATGTCTGGACTCCGGAACAAACATTCTTAGATAGGACTTGGGATTCCAGTTGGAAATAAAAGAATGAACAAGTAAACAAATGAATAAATCATCCCTTCACTGTTTTGATTTCAGAGCAGCAAAGAAGACCCTCTATATCTACGAAATGACTCCCCCCCAACCTACTAAATGATGCCCGAAATACACTTTGTGGGAAACAAAGCTTTGCAGGCTGATTTCACACCTAAAAAGAGCTTGGGGTCAGAGAGTTTGGGCACAGCTCTAGCATATACTAGTGTGTGACAGTGGTCACACTTAGCCTCCTTGAGTTTATTTTGTCATTATTGTTAGTAATAATAACAGTAATCACTTACAGAGTTACGATAATCAATTGCGATACCATAATATATAAAAAACACTTTTAAATTACAATGCCCAATACTTGTTTAAGGGTATAATTGTTCCTGGTAGGTAACATATTGAACACAATTCTTTCTAAAACACAAATAAAGTTTCTGTCTGCCAAGGCCCTGGACCTTAAAGAAGGACATGGTACAGTCAATTGCCATCCAATGCAGGTAAACTGCAGATATGTAGAACCATTCTGGGTCATTATCTGGGTCTCCCCTGTCTGTCCCTGATTTGAAATCACTCTTTCTTCAACACAGAGCCTGTGTTACTCAGTCCTGCCATGTTCCCAGCTTCATCAGGCACTCCTCTGAATCCCAGACCTGCCTTCATGAGAATCCCCTGCCTTGTCCTTGGTTTTTCAGGTGAGAAATATTTCTGACCATTTTTTTTTTATGTCCATGAACATCAACTCTGATAGGGGTAGAGCTGAAGAATAAGGAGGAGGCATTCAAACAGCTGTAATGGAGGGGAGGCCTAAATGATATGGTGCTTGCCAGAAGCATAGAATTTACTATGTGCAGAGGAAGTGGAGTCATGAGTGATGATGTTGCTGAAATACGAAACAGGTCAGGGCTCAGAGTTAGGTGCATGCTTACATTTTGAGTCTTCTTTTCTGCCTTCCTATGGAGAAGTCCTACTCTTGTCTCTTGATTTTTGAAACGTTAGAAGGAATTCTGGTAGATTCTGATATGTAGAGTCAGCCAAGAGTTTGAAAGAGAATTTGCCAGGTGGAAAGAAAGTCATGCAGAGCAGAAAGAGAAGGAGCACTGAAGATAAACTCTCCCTGCCTTAGAATTTAGCTAAAGGTCAGCTCTACTTTAAAGACTTTCTTTAATCTCTCTAATATATGCATGTCTCCGCACTAAATTAATTTTTAGGAGAATTGAAGCAAATTTTAGCTCTTTCAGATGGATGTTATCACATGGAAACTACTATTAGGAAGGGTATTTTAGTGCCAAATTTGTGGGCTCAAAACTTCCATGGAACTTTTAAATAACTTCTGCATAGTTATGATTCTGTCTTCATCAAATATGGGAATCCCTTCAGGGTACCTAACGCAATATAACAGGTATCTGTTAACAAATGACTAACATAAGATGATAGTATAATTTTTAATGAGGGATTAAGCCATGTAGAAACTTTATCATTTGAAAGGTTACCTACTAAAAAGCAATGCTTAACTGTACTAAGGAAATAGAGCCTGAGGACCATGATGGAGCAAAAAAATATGTGACTAATTTTTCCCTAGAACAATTTAAGTTAAAAAAAAGTTACTTAACATCTAAGGCATGCCAAACGATGTACAAACAATGGAATTTATACCCACGATTCAACAAACTTGAAAAATAAAATCTTTTCTCAATGTTTCTGAAGTCAGCAATGTGCCTTTTTTAACAGTATATCCCTCTATCACCAAATGTAACCACTGTCCTTAATTTGTTTTTCACTCTTTTGCATTTAATATTTACATATGTATCCATAGCAATATATGGTATTATCTCCCTGTTTATAAATTGGATATAAATATTTTACACTGTGTGTATTTTTTTAAGATTTTATTTATTTACTTTTGTGAGAGAGAGAGAGAGTGAGCAAGTGCACAAGTGGGGGGGGGAGGGGCAGATGGAGAAGCAGACTCCCCGCTGAGCAGGGAGCCAGATGAGGGAGATGCAGGACTCAGTGCGGGACTCCATGTGGGACTTGATCCCAGGACTCTGGGATGATGAGCTGAGCCGAAGGCAGACATTTAACTGACTGAGCCACCCAAGCGCCCATATACTGTGTGTTATTTTTGGCAACTAGTTTTTCACTCGACATTACCTGGGAGACATTGATGCTGTCGTGTACGTTCTCTATCGTATAGCTCAATTGTATGTGTATGTGCATTTAGTCATTCATCAACAATTCACTGAGTACGTACAATGCACTGTTTTAGGTGCTGGGGATAAAGCACCTAGCTCTTATAAATCTTACATTCTGTTTGGAAGAGTCAGTAACAAATAGAATAAACAAGGAAATACATGGTATCTTAGCCAACGGTAGCACCATAAAGAAAAATAAGAAGAGAAGGGAAAGAAATGGCAGGGAAATGGGCTGCCATTTTAAATAGGAACACAAGGCGGTTCACTCGGGTGGAGACAGCCGAGTAAAGACCTGAAGGAGGGGAGGAGGCAAGACACATACATCTGTGCAGGAAGAATGTTATGGCAGAAGAAGCAGAAATCATAAAGTCCTGAGGCAGGAGCACACATAGCAGGTATCTTCAAATAGCAGTAAAAAGGCTTGGTGGCTGGACGGATATTGGGACGATAATTGGTAGCTAGTTCGTTTATCTCTGCTTTAACCTTTATTATTTCCTTCCTCTGCTTGCTTTGAGTTTAGCTTGCTCTTTATTTATTTGCTTAGTATGGAAATTGAGGTCGTCAGTTTACTTCTAGAAATTTCTCTCTAGCACTGCATTTGGTTTTGGTATGTAGTTTCTTTGTTTTCATTCAACTCAGAGACTTTACTAATTTCTCTTGTGATTTCTGTTTCATCCATTGCTATTCAGGGGCCTATTGTTTAATTTCCACTTACCTCTAACTTTCCTAGATTTCATTCTGTTACTGATTTCTATGTCATTACATTTCCTTATGAACAGAAAATACATTTTGTTTGATTTCAATATTTATAGATTTATTGAAACTTTTTAAATGGGATGCCGTGTCATCTGTCCTGGAGGATATTTCATTTGCTTTTAAGAAGAATGTGTATTCTGCTGTGGTTGAGTGGAATAGTCTGTGAGTATCTGTTAGGTTTCCTTGGTTTATTTTTTCTATCTTTTTTCTTTTTTTTTTTAAAGATTTTCTATTTATTTATTTGAGAGAGATAGAGAAAGCATGAGCGGGAGGGAGGGTCAGAGGGAGAGGGAGAAGCAGGCTCCCCCCTGAACAGGGAGCTGGATGTGGGACTTGATCCCAGGACCCCAGGATCATGACATGAGCCGAAGGCAGACACTTAACCAACTGAGCCACCCAGGTACCCCGGTCTCGTTGATTTATAGTATCATTCAAATCTTCTATTTTGTGGTTGATCTCTTATCTAGATATTCTGTCCATTATTGAAAATAGGGCATTGAAGTTTCCAACTATTTTGTTGTGCTACCTATTTCTTACTTCAATTCTGACAGTTTTTGTTTCATGCTGTCTCTTCCTTTCCATTAGAGCCTTTAGTCCATTTAATTTAATTAGTGATATGTGAAATTTGTCTGGTATTTTGCTAGCTTCTAGATCTCTTAATCAGTAGCCTATTGCTGTTAAAACAAATTGCCACAAACTTTGGTGGCTTAAAATAATGCAAATTTATTATCCTACAGTCTACCGGTCAGAAATATGAAATGTGTCTCACTGGGCTAATATCAAGGTGTTGGCAGGGCTGCACTCTTTCTGGGGCCTCTAGAGAAGAATCCATTCCTTGCCTTTCCCATCTTCTAGAGGCTGTTCACATTTTTTGGCTTACAGCCTCTGTCTGTCTTCAAAGCCAGCAATGGCCGTCTGAGTCCTTTTCACATTGAATCATTTTTTCTTCTGCTACTGTCATCATGTGTGTTTTCTTGATTCTTCTTCCTCTTTCTTCCACCTTCTAATGACTCTTGTGATTGCATTTGGTCCACTAGATAGGATGATTTTCTTATTTAAAGGTCAGCTGATTACCAACTTTAATTCCACTTGCAATCATCATTTCTCCATGCCTTACATAACATATTCAAAGACTGCAGGCATTGGGATATGGACAACTTTAGGGGAACATTGTTCGGCCTACCTCAGCATCTAAAACCTTTTCTTCCTTTATTCCTTCACTACCTTACCTTCTGTGTTTAATAGATTAGATATTCTCTAATATACCATTTTAATCTTCTTATAGTCCTTTTTATTATATTTTAAGGTTTATTTTCTTAGTGTTTGCCCTGGAGATTGCAATCAACATTTTAATTTATAGCAGTCTGGCTCAGATTATACCAAATAAATTTCCGTAGTATATACAAACTCTGCTCCTATGTAATATAGTTCTCTTCCACTTTCTTCATGCTCTTATTGTCATAAAAATTACACCTTATACATTATAAGCACATCAATACAGTTTTATAACTATTGCTTTATGCAATTGTCTTTTAAATCAGTTGGAGAAGAAAAGATATACAAACATGCATGCTTACTGTCATTTATATTTTCCTTTATAGTTACCTTTGCCTTCATTACTTTATGTGCATTTGATTTACTATCGTGTGTCCTTTCGTTTTAGCTTCCAATGGTTCCCTCTAGTATTTCCTGTAGGGCAGGTCGGCTAGTAACAAATTCCCCATTTTGTTTTGTCCGTGTATGCCTAATTTCACTTTCAGTATCAAAGGTTTGCAAGATACAGAATTCTTGAATGATGGTCTTTTTCATTCAGCATTTTGAATATGTTATCTCACTGCCTTATGGCCTCCTTGTTTTCTGCTGGAAAATTAGCTGTTAACCTTATTGAGGGTCTCTTATACATAACAAACTGCTTTTCTTCAGCTGTTTTCAAGATTCTCTTTTTGTCTTTGACAGTTTGATCATAAAGTGTTTAGATGTTCATCTCTGAGTTTATCCTACTTGGATTTGTTCAGCTTTCCACATGTATAGATTAATCTTTTTCATTATATTGGAGAGCTTTCCACCATTTTATCTTCAAATATGCTTTATGCCCCTTCTTCCTCTCCCTCTGGTATTCCCCTCATGTGTATGTTGGCCTACTTGATGAAGTCCCACAGGTCTCTGAGGCTTTGTTCATTTTTCCTCCTTCTTTTTTCTTTGTATTACTCAGACTGAATAATTTTGACTGACCTAACTCAAGTTTGCTGATTATTTCTGCCAGCTCAAATCTGTTGTTTAGAGCCTCTAGTGAATGTCTCACTTCGGTTATACTTTTCAATTCCAAAATTTCTATTTGGTTCTTTTTTACAGTTTCTGTCTCTTTATTGATATTCTCTATTTGGTGAGACAATAATTTCATATCTCATTTAGTTATTTAGACATGGTTTATTTCTTCAAACCATTTATAATAACTAATTTAAAGACTTTGTCTAATAAATCCATTGTCTATTCTTCCTTAAGGACAGTTTCTAATGACAGCTTTTTTCCTTGTATATGAGCCACATTTTCCTGATTCTTTGCATGTCTCATGATTTTTTTTGGCTAAATTATTATTTATCATTTATTATTACTTTAAATGATATAATGTGACAACTCCAAAAATCAGATGTCTTCCCTTTCCGAGGTTTGTTGTTGATGTCTGTTTGTGCAGTGACTTTTTAAACAAATTCTGTTAGGTGTATATTCCTGTTCCTTGTGGCCACTGCTCAGTTAGCATAGCGGTCAGTTAATGATTATACAGGCATTTCTTTAGATGCTTGGAACCAGTAACTCTCCCAGCCTTTAAGGAGGGGTTCTGCGTGTCTGTGTTGGGGCATGTCTTTAGTATGCTGACAGGCAGCTTACCCTCTGCCTCAGCCTCCAATTCCTGTTTTTGCAGAGCCTCAAAGAGATTAGGATTTTTTCTGAGCCCGTGCACAGCCCTGCAGGTGCATGTGACCTATGAATTCCCAGAAATATTTGGAGATTTTCAAAATGCTCTATAAATATTTCATTCCTTTCCAGCTTTTCCTTTTAAGTTTTTCAGCCACCTTTTTGTTTGTCTGAACTGTTGTGACCACCTCAGACTGCTGCAATATTAAACAATTGCTACTAATTGTTTTGGAAAATGCTCAAAGTTGGGAAAGGCTGTCCACACTGGCTGAGCTCTGAATCAGGTCAAATAAAGACAACTCTACCAGTGGGTGTTTCTTAGGAACTGCCAGACAGGTCAAATATTGGTGATTCTCCAGGGAAGGGGCTTGAAAAGAGTTTCAAACCTGTTTTGTCAACTCCAGTGGCTACTAAGCTGTTGATTTTTACAGTTACTGCAATTTTTAAAAAGAAGTATGCTAATTTTAATTGTGAAGTGTGACTACTGTATTTGTTTTGAAAAGCTTAATAATACCACCTCAAGTTCATCATTTGCCTACAAAATTTCAGGCCAACTTTTGCTACAAACCTCATTGGAGAATATCAAGTAGGTGCATGTTTTGTTTTGTCTGAAATTTGTTGTTCGTTCATATTCATGAACAGATGGTGTCAAGGAAGAAAAACCACCTTCCTCTTACCCATTACCCACAAACACACCCTTCCAATTATAAAAGTTCTTTACATATTTTCTCTCAAGAAAGAGATCAACACCCAGTTAGCCCACCTATAGGTTTTCAGGGCTATTGCAGAACCGTGGGATAGAACTAGATGAGGGCAAGTTAAAAAGCCACAAAGTTCCCTGTTCTTACCAAGATTTAGCTACTTTTTAAATAAATCTTCCTTAGACTGTTGCAAGATTTTGGTTAATTTTCAAAGGTCTGAATGGTGATTTTTGACAATCTTTACCATGGTCTCATCATTTTTATGGAGAAACAGATTTTCAGGTCTTTACTTTGCTATTCTGGAAATGAAAATCCTTTCTTTGCACATTAAGAACATTTTTTTGCCTTCTTATTTTTGAGTTGTAAATGGTCTTCCCAAGATCTGACACAAGCCCGGTGTCTGATGCANCCTTTACTTTGCTATTCTGGAAATGAAAATCCTTTCTTTGCACATTAAGAACATTTTTTTTGCCTTCTTATTTTTGAGTTGTAAATGGTCTTCCCAAGATCTGACACAAGCCCGGTGTCTGATGCATGCATTTCATACATTTTGTTCCAGTCTGCATTTTGCTTTCTATTTTACTAATGGTGTTCTTTGAAGAACACATTTTTTTTAAAGATTTTTATTTATTTATGCGACAGAGACAGAGATAGAGACAGCAAGCAATAGGGAACACAAGCAGGGGGAGTGGGAGAGGAAGAAGCAGGCTCATAGCGGAGGAGCCTGATATGGGGCTCAATCCCATAATGCCAGGATCACGCCCTGAGCCAAAGGCAGACGCTTAACCGCCGTGCCGCCCAGGCGCCCCTCGAAGAACAAAATTTTAATATTGATGTAGCCCTAGTTATTTTGGCTTAATTTTCTTTTATGATTCTGGCTTTTTGTTCTTTCTTTTCTTTTCTTTCTTTTTTTGTTCTATCCAAGAAAACTTTGGCTACTCCCAGTTTGCAAGGATTTTCTCATGTTCCCTTTTTGAATTTTTTTTTGTTTTTAATTTTACACTTAAGCCCATAACCTAGTTCACATTAATCTTTGTGCATGGTATGAGGTAATGACTGGTTTCATCTTCTCTATATGGATATCTCTTTTTTTGTAAAACAAGAAAAAATGACCTCTAAAGATATATGCAGAATCACTACAAATAGAGGAAATTTCTGCTTCTCTCATATCATTACATTGATTAAATAGATTCTTTCCCTGCTTAATCATGTTTATTTTACCTTGGAGAGTGCCATATTTGATATGGCAAATGTCCTTTATCCCTCTGATAACATCATATCCTTCTGTTACCTCTGCTGAGATAGCTGTCATTACTTTTTGGAGATTAAAAGACTGACCATGTGTTCACATTTGTAGAAATTTATAATAAAATTCTACGAGCAATGGTTATAATTCACAGTATATAACTATGATCTTACTATTTAAATTGTGGTTTAGAAACTACTAGTATAGAAATACTTTGGGTGTTACTGATGTCAGCCCAGTCCCAATTTAGATGATTGCATTATAAGTGCCCTCCACTCAACAAAACGTGTAAATGTCAAAAATGAAAACAGCATATATGGAAGTGGTTGGTACTTCTATTTCTCTCTACATTCCACTCCCCCTCCCCAGCCCAAAGTAAAAGAGAAGAAAACAAACAAACATTCTACTCTTTCTGAGTTTCTGTCAGGTTAACCTGAAATTATACAAGACTAAAATGCCTATTTGTGGATCATGGTTGCCCACACTCCCCAGGTTCCTTTACCTCTCTCATAGTTAACAGTGCACACTTCCTTGACTCTGGTCTCCCTTCCAGGCTGTGCAAAATATGTATAATTTCAAAAACATATCTCTGATTCTGATAAAGCATAAAACTAAACTAATAATATATGAAAGAAATTCAACTGGCCAGAATATATGAAGAAAAATTCGTTAGGTGTAATACATTAGAGATAAAGTGACTTGGCAAATAAAAAATGTATTGTTATAAAGTTACAAACCAAATAAGCAACCACTGAGTTAGTAATCTTTCTCAGCTATTAAAATAGAACAAAACAAATAGAAGGGAAAGAGTAGATGAAAGCCAAGAAAAATCAAAGGCAGATGGAATAAGGACTGGTAAAGACAGAGCACTGAAACCTTCTTTCTTTTTTAATCTGGAGGTAGAGAAGCATTGAAGTGAAAATATGACCATGAATCATAGAGAGAAACTTGAAGATTGACAGAAGAGGTCTAAACCCAAGGCCCAGAAGAGTTCCTCAGGCAAGAAATGGAGTTGTCTGAAATAAAAGCTGAAGGGGTGAAGATAGATGCAAGAAGGGCTAAGAGTAGGCTGGTCACTTTCCTTGATGTACTCTTCCTTCTGGTCAAAAAAACAACTGGAAGGGAAGAACATTCCCTCTATCTAAAAGAAAGACATTCTTATAATAGCTTACTTTCATTCTTCTACCCTGGAAAGTTCTTTCATTTGCCAAACACTGTAGTTTTCCCTGTTGCAACCTTAAACTGATATTGGGAATACATGACAAAAATGTTCCTGTAGGCAATTCTTTGAAGTCAAACCAAAACCAAGGAAAACTAAAATAAGGGTTGCACATTTCCATGGGTATGTGTTTACTTTGTTTTTATTTTTGGGTCCTATATTATCTACACCAGTTCTATTTTAATAGCCAAGATGGCACTTACTTATAACGCAACATAGAATCTCACTGAGGTAATAGTTTGCTTTTAACTGTTTCAGTCTGGGGAAGAGAGTGAGAGCCCTGCTTACTCATGAAGCTTCCAGAAGTTAAAAGAACAGGGTAAAAAAGATTCATTTATGAATTTACAGCTCCATGTTTCTTCCACAACTCTTACAAATAGAGGTGATTTAAATTTTTTAACCTGCGGACCTGAGTGATTCAGTCGGTTGAGCGTCTGCCTTTGGCTCAAGTCATGATCCCGGGGTCCTGGGATCAAGTCCCCCATCAGGCTCCCTGCTCAGCGGGAGGCCCGCTTCTCCCTTTGCCTGCTGCTTCATCTGCTTCTGCTCTCTCTTTCTGACAAATAAATAAACTCTTTAAAAAGAAATAAGCAAATCTTATAAACTGTTAAAAAAAACAAAATCCAACTAAGTAAATTTTAAGATCTTATTGGTCAAATCATTGAATAAAATGATTTATAAATCAGGCAGCATCCCATCTAGTAGACAGAAAAGAGCTCTAAAGAGCTGCACAAAATGAAAGACTTTTATAGGGAAAGGGAGCAGAACAAAGGAGGTATATTAGGCAAAAACTGGTTACTTAGGGTTACTTTTTCTAGGGATGACAGAAGCACCTCACGTGCATTCCCTAATTTATCAGTGCTGGTCAGGGGATTCCTGATTGACAGGTCTCATATTCCATTTCAGGGAGAGGAGAAACTCTATGTCTTGGTTTGGTGATGTGGAACTTAGAATAAGCAACTTGAGTTAGGGCCTCTTTTCTTGTTTTTAGCAAATGCATAAAATTATGTACATGGCTGCAATTTCTTTTGTAATCCAGAAATTAGCTGGAGCCCTCTTGTCTCTTTCAACATCAGGTATCTTCAGATCTCCTTTAGGACTTCAAAGCCCTTCCTGTATTATCCACAATACCTGGGAGCTGATCCTTTCTTCTGTGCCAGGCTCCTTGATTCGTATATAATGTTTTGTTTTGTGAATATCAGTCCAAATATAGGCCTTAGTCTTTTCACATTTTTCCATAAAGAAATCAATACACCTTAGGCCTTTTGTGAGATTGTTATTTCTTACTAAGATTTAGTTGTGACAGGAGTGGCTCACCTTTGAGTGTGTGACTTTCATTGTTTCATTGAGTCTCTGCCCCTTTGGCCTGTTCATGTCTACTGCTCTCCCTCTTGGATTGGCCATTTATCCTTTGGTAGCTACAGATTTTTCTCTCTACTTAGCTTTCTCCAGTATCTACACCACTGATTTGCATAATCAAATCCATCAATGATTTCTGTCTACAGAACCCACGCCACCTAAAAGGCTTTTGTGTTATACATGGTGAAAACATTTCAGCAACAGCCTCAGACACAAAAGCGTATTCAGTGGAATTCTGAAAATATGAAAATAGGTAAATTTGGAAACCAGTTTCAGTGAGCACTATCGGCCTCAGGATTCTGGTAATTTTTTGATTAGTTCATACAAAGAATATGAAATTAAGAGGTTTATAAGGTTATTTATGTGTTAAAAGCTACTATATTCTGATACTTTTTTTAAATAGAGGTAAAATTGACATACAACATTATATTAATTTCAGATGTACAACATAATGATTTGTTATTTGTCTTACAAGATGATGACCACATTATGTTTAATTAATATGTGTCACCATTTATAGTCACAAAATTTTTTTTTCTGGTGATGAGAACTTTTAAGATCTACTCTCTTAGCAACTTTCAAATATGCAATACTGTATTATTAACTATAGTCACCATGCTGTACATTATATCCCCATCACTTATTTCTTTTATAACTGGAAATTTGTATCTTTTGACCCATTTTGCTCTGCTACCCCCACCTCTTGCTTCTGCAACTACCAATCTGTTCTCTGTATCTATGAGCTTGGTTTGGTGGGGTTTTTTTTGGTTTTTTGTTTTGTTTTGTTTTTAGATTGTACATACAAGTGAGAGCATACTGTGTTTGTCATTCTTTGTCTGATTTATTTCACGTAGCATAATGCCCTCAAGGTCCATCCATGTTGTCACAAATAGCAAGATTTCATTCTTTTCTGTGGTTGAATAATCCACTATATATACCGCATTTTCTTCTTCCATTTGTCCATTGGTGGACATGTCACTATTTCCATGTCTGGCTACTTAGACTAATGCTGCAGTGAACATGTGGGTGATTGTATCTTTTTGAATTAGTGTTTTAATTTTCTTTGGATAAATACCCAGAAGTGGAATTGCTGGATAATATGGTATCTCCATTCTTAGTTTTTGAGGAAACTCCATACTGTTTTCCACAGTGACTGTACCAATTTACATTCCCACCCACAGTGTACAAAGCTTCCATTTTCTCCACGTCCTCACCAACACTTGTTATTTCTTGTCTTTTGATAATAACATACTTGAGGTGATATCTCATTGTGGTTTTGATTTGCATTTTCCTGATGATTAATAATGTTGAACATCTTTTCATGTACCTTGGACATCTGTATGTCTTCTTTGAAAAATTTCTATACTGACCCTCTGCTCACTTTTTAATTGGATTTTTGGTTTTTTACTATTGAGTTGTATGAGTTCTAATATATTTTAGATATTAGCCCCTTATCAAGATACATGATTTGCAAATGTTTTCTCCCATTCAGTAGCTTGCCTTTTCATTTTGTTGATGGTTTCCTTTGTTGTGCAGAAGCTTTTTAGTTTGATGTAGTCCCACTTGTCTATTTTTACTTTGCTGCCTCCAACACATTTTGGGGTTGTTAACCAGCCTTTCTATGCTTCTCTAAGAATTCTACTCTTTCCTCTCATAAGAAGAAAATGCAACAGACACCAGACATAAACTCTGAGTCAAAGTCTGGTTTATATGTCTTACCACTGCTCTTCTAACACCAGGTATAATTCTATCTAAATGTCCACTATTTTATTTTTTTATTTTATTTTATTTTTAAGATTTTATTTATTTATTTGAGAGACAGAATGAGAGAGAGAGCGAGAGAGCATGAGGGGGGGACGGTCAGAGGGAGAAGCAAACTCCCTGCTGAGCAGGGAGCCCGATGCGGGACTCGATTCTGGGACTCCAGGATCATGACCTGAGCCAAAAGCAGTTGCTTAACCAACTGAGCCAGCCAAACACCCTCCACTATTTTACATGGGAGCTGAACATTGGTAGTGCAAACAGAGTAAGGATGTCCTGTATCATAGTTGCTAGCCTAGAATCATCTTAATTCTTGAACCAGGAATTCTAATTCTCTCTGGTTGTCTCAAATCCTCTGTGTTTATAATGTAGTCATGAGTCATATGAGAGAATTCTCTTCCAACAAATGAAACTATATTAAAATGAATAAACAGGACCTACCTAAAGTTACAGAAAATCTTCATTTTATAATCAAGCAATTCAAGACCAGTTTGTGTCTGATCACTTAGGAGTTGGAAAAATCCTGTCTAGGTAACTCCAGTTGTCCTGCTCAAGAATGTACCTGAGGTTTACCATGATAAATTCAGAAATGCTGACTCAGACTTTTCCAGAATTTTTGAAAACTTTGTCTGTATTACACAGCCATAGGCCATTTTGTTTTTGAAATAGTCCCTCAATATAGGATATGAAGACTATATCTTTTATGGTATCTACTCCCTTTTGCAGATCAAATCATTTTTTTGTAACCAGGTGATTTTTCTATCAAATTTTTTTTAAATCTATCTTCCTAGGTATGTGATTAAATTCTCAGCTTCTTCTAGGACAATAGATTTTAGACACTGAAGTATATAACTCAATTGTGCGATTCAGAACTGACCTCTGGGTTTTGTATGTCTCCAGTACAATTATTTAAACTACTTGACATTAAAATATGAAGCCATTCTGTCGTTTTTGAGCAATTTCCTGAATAATTTCCAATTTCCAAGCCATTTGTACACAGGAAACTGCTGATTAACAAAGGTTGCACCCAATGAAGTCAGGGGCCTTTCATCTAATTACAAACATTTCTTATTATCTTCAATTAAGCCTACTGTGACCCTGGAACAACTTTTCATATTTGAAACCAAGCTGTGGGAAGACACTAACGGATATCAAAAGCATTACTTACCTGCCCAAGCAACTAAGAGTCAGGAAGCCTATCAAAATCGCTGCTGCAGAGATCTCTGGAGAGACAGGTGTTTAAAGTATTACCAATTTATTTATAACAAAGCATCTAATAACACATGTAAGAAGAATATACTTTGAGATTAATAAATAAATGATAATGAATATATTTACTAATTATGGAATAAGTTATGAGGATGAAAGGTACAGCCTATGGAATATAGTTCATGGCATTGTACTAGCACTGTGTGGTGACAGATGTAGCTATGCTTGTGATGAGCATAGCACCACTACGTTGCACCCGGAATCTAATGTAACAGTATGTGTCAACTATACTACAATAAAAAAATTTTTAGGGGCCCCTGGGTGGCTCAGTTGTTAAGCATCTACCTTGGCTCAGGGCGTGATCCCGGAGTCCTGGGATCGAGCCCCACATCAGGCTTCATGCTCCGCTGGGAGCCTGCTTCTTCCTCTCCCACTCTCCCTGCTTGTGTTCCCTAGCTCACTGGCTGTCTCTCTCTCTGTCAAATAAATAAATAAAATCTTAAAAAATTTTTTTTAAAAGTAATTACTAAATCTTTAAAAAGTATCTACAAAAGCTTTTGACTCCAAACAAATGAAAATGTAAAATTCCAAGTTCTGAAGACAGCAAGTTAATAGATACATTTTCTCTTACAATGGAGAACTGTCCAACCTCAGTGATATTGATTCAGGATAAAATATTAATTTATTATTGATTGTCTTAGGGAGGCTGATCCAGTTTCATTTCTCTACTTTGAATTTCTAATCTGTTTTTACTGTATGAACAATAACATCACTGCGTGAGTTGTGTGGAATTTCCTCATTTAATTCATTTGTGTTCTCCTCTTTTTGAGCCCACTTAAACTCTCAAGTGTCTGCATCCTGGGTATGATAATTAGCATGTTATTTCCTAGGGAATGACTTTTACTCAATAAAAGCTTCTCCTACATGTCTTCTCCCAAGGTCACTTCTTAAGTTCTTTCAAATCTCTTGCTCTTTACTTGGTGTCTATTGCAAAAAAATTATCTTGCCAAATGGAGACATCAGGTTAATTCATTTTATGTAGTTCTAAATTCCTCTCCATAGTCCCCCTGTCAATTTTTAAACGCAGTTTAGGGACTGACGCTTTTGCCCAGCACTCCCTATTTCTCACTAGCATCTTTAAGCATTCAGCTTGCCGGCACTCCCTTTTGAATTTTCCTTATTCAACAAATATCTTGAGGCCGGAACAGTGCCAGCAAGCCATACTGGAGCCCCAAGCAAAAGGAAAAATATGTGTCTCTGTCTATATTTATCAAAATATCCTCCTATATTTGAACCAAATGGAAAAGTTGATAATAGCTCCACAGTTTAATGAAATTTGAGTAAATAAATTCCTGTGTTGCCCGATCTGTTTTTACACCACTGTCAAACTGGCTCTGGGTTGAGACTCTTCCCATTGAGCAATAATGCGGTGGGTAAAACAGCTTGAATTTATTTAAAATTTTGATATCTTGTTTATCAGATTTTTTCATTAATTCTAAATTTTTTAAAATGCTGCATTAAAATATTATTTATCTTGATAAATATTTATCAAGATAAATATTATTTATCTTGATTACTCTTAAATATTGTGCCCAGGTAAGTGTGTCACTGACCACACCCTAATCCTTGTCCTGAGCTTGAACTTTTCTTCAAAATTAACTTCTGAGCATTCAACACGGTGCCTTCCTTTAATCTTACCCTTTTAGGGGGAAAAAAAAAACATGTGCTTCTTTCTCTGACTTTTCATTGGGTGTAGCTCTTTGACTACCAATTGCTTCTTGGAGAAGTTAGAGCTGGGAAAGGAGGAAAAAGTCCAACTTCCATGAGCTTATCATCTGGTACATTAGCCAAATTGCTCTTCAGCGGTTCCAACACGCTTCTCCCTTTCTGGCCTCTCCTGTGAGTCTCTTTAGCTACTCAGCTTCATCTAACCTGGTCACTGAATGTGATTCCATCCCAGACCTCTTCTCTTTCCCTCCCCCTTACTGTGGCTCTCTAGCCTTCTTGCACTTTTTTTTGGATACATTTTTTTAATAATTTTTTTATTATATTATGTTAGTCACCATACAGTACATCCCTTGTTTTTGATGTAAAGTTCCATGATTCATTACTTGCGTATAACACCCAGTGCACCATGCAATACGTACCCTTCTTAATACCCATCAGCAGCCTATCCCATTCCCCCACCCCCTTCCCTTTGAAGCCCTCAGTTTGTTTCCCAGAGTCCATAGTCTCATGGTTCATTCCCCCTTCTGTTTACCCCCCTCCTTCTTCCCTTTCTTGTCCTACCAATCTTCCTACTTCTATGTTCCATAAATGAGTGAAACCAAATGATTGTCTTTCTCTGCTTGACTTACTTCAGGGCGCCTGGGTGGCTCAGTCGTTAAGCGTCTGCCTTTGGCTCAGAGCGTGATCCTGGTGTTCTGGGATCGAGCCCCACATCAGGCTCCTCTGCTGGGAGCCTGCTTCTTCCTGGGGCGCCTGGGTGGCTCAGGCGTTAAGCGTCTGCCTTATTGTACTTTTGACCCACATTCTAGTCTCAGGACCATTATGCAGCCACCTGCTGCCGTCTCTGACAGACACGCCACTTTTAGCTCTCATACTTAGGGACTGGGAGAACAATGAAACTTAACATAACAAAATTTTATATACATTTAATCCAAATACCAACCTGCTTTCAAAGTGGCCCAATCACGCACCTCCTTCTCTATTTCCTTAAAAAAATTGGGGAGTTAGTGTCAAGTTTATAACTTGGAGTCAGGAGTTGGTTACCTATTAGGAGTGGAGGACAATTTCTGAATGGCTGTTTTTAGATGCCATTTTTCTCCCTGAATCAAATGAGTTTGTACCAATCACAGTCTCAAAAAACAGACTTTCCCCTGACTCTGTAAGGAGAACGATTGAGTACTCATACACCATACTAATCATGTAGACTCTAAACATTATTTATTGTAAATATATTTATTCTTCTTCCATCATTTTAATACACATTTATGTGTTATTTAACATTTTTAATTTCATATAATTTAAAAGCATTTTATTTTACAACATAATTGCTGTCATGAATTGTCACCCATAATTTGGAGTACACTGTGCAATTAAAAAATATTCACAGCTCAGGATGACATGTAAATACTTTTCAAGAATGTTTTTTCTCCCAATATATTGTCTGTATTATTTATTAGCTGGACAAACCTGGTAAGTGGCTGAAATTTCTGTTTTTTAGATTCCCCACTACAATAATGAGGACATGATTAATAGCCACCTCACGGACTGCTGAGGGATCCAGTGAATCACCATGTGCCAAGTGCCCAGAACACTGCCTGTTGTACAGCGAGTGCCCAACCCAGCAAGTGTTAACCACCATCATTATCATTATTAATATGTATGGGGTTCTTTCGTGTCAAAGTTCACTTGTCTTTTCTTGTCTACATTGTTTCTCGTGTTGAATAAATTGTATCATTTTGAATTCAAAACAGAACTCAATTACTGTATTAATCTTTTTACTTTGTGAAATGAATTCATAAAAAGAGGTATCACAACTTACAAAGAAAGAGTTTTTTTTTTCCCTTACTTTTTTATTGAAGACTAGGATTTTCTGGGGTAAGTAGAGTCCCAAATACAAAGAATTTGTGTTCTTAGAGAATAGACATAAAGGGTACAGAGTTTAGGGTGTTATTTTTGTTATAACATATTTTTTAGGTGGAAGAAATAGGGACTACTGATTAATTGATACTCAAAATATTCATTTAGAAGGAGAAGGGACAAAAAGTTCTAGGGTTCTGGATGTGTCTTTTCTGACAAGGAAAAAACTTTTTATAGTTTTTGAAATTTGGAGCTTGGACGAGATGATTTTGGCTTTAGGAAGTCTGGACAAGAATGAAACTTAACCTTGGAACAACTACATCCAACAGAATTTCATGTACTTAATCATGGAAATTTGGGGCCTGAAGGGATCTTAGCTTGGTTTTACACCTACGTTGTATTTGAGTGTCAGTGAGATCACACACAAGCACACAGTGGTTAGGGTCAACCTTGGGCTTAACAACTATGAGCCTTGGCATATCTAAAACCTGACTTCCATTATCAACCTCTTTGGAGTTGAAATTTTTAAATTCATCAACAGTGGCATTTTGTTTCTAGTTTCCCATCTAAAGGACTGGATCTTCTGTTATATAATGCAAGTAACTTAGTGGAACACATTGTTTTCAGTAAAATGTTGACATTCTGTATATTTATCTTATCTTAATGTTTCCTTGAATGAAGTTTTCATTGTTAAGAGAATGAGTTCTTAAGTCTGAAACAGAAAAATGACTTTTATCCTTTTTCATAAACATCTACATTTAGAATAATTATTTTAAGGATTTCTCTCTATTATTTCCACAAATCAAAGACAATTTGTCATCATCATAACAAAGGCAGCTACTGTTTATTAAAAGCTTCCTGTATGTCTACATGTACTATTTCCATCCCTACCACAATTCTACAAGTTACATATTGCTACGCTCATGTTACATGAGAAAACTGAAGCTCATAGAAATCACATAACATGCTCAAGGACACAGTCAATAAGTTGGACCCAGATTTTTTTTGATTCAAAATTCCCAAACTTTTAACTACTATGCCACAGTGCAAATTTTTCCCCCAGAAGACTTTGAAAAATATTCATTTATACTCACACCTATTTTAACTATTTTCTTCATTGTTTGTATGTATTTTGAATTGTTAATGATTTTTAGTAAGAAGATTATAGACCTTCATGCAGGAATTTGTTCTGACATTTGAAAAATCAATAATTCCTTCTTATACTAAATTTTCTCTGTTCTACACTGCAAGTAGATTATTGTTTGTCTTTTTAAATTATAATGCTATTTTTCAAAATAGATTCAGAATAAAAATATATGGAGATAGGTAATAGAAATATATTTAGCTTAAGAATAGTATCTATGAAATGCAAAAATCTGGGTGATGAGCTTAACATTTTTATGATTATTTACAGGGGTTTGTCAGAACAAGAGTCCCAGATCAAAGATGTGCTGGAGAGTGTTGTCTGCAGGCTTAAGCAGTACTACTCTCCAAAGAGAGTGGAGCTTTCCTTTCAGAAATGCTCATCCCAGGTAAAGGAGGAAAAAGGGCTTACCACCTAGTCTCTAGAGCTTGTAGGTTTGTGTAAAGGAGAGAATCAAGTTTAGTTTGCATCTAAGGATCATGAGAGAATCACCTGCTTGAAGAGCTCACAAGAGCGTGGCAAGGAGGACCTCCTCCATTGTGCTGAGGAAGAAGTTGGAGGCAATCCCATCACCCTATTCCGGTTCTTCAGTGCTTTTGGAGGTGTGGAAGAAAACATCAAAGTTCCTGTATCTTTATGTGAAGAAACATGAATGTAGGGGAGCGGGAATAACATGTGATCCTCTTCGGGGACATAAATTGACAGAACAAGATGGAAGCCCGATGTGAGCAGTCCTAGCCATTGGTGGTGCTACAGGGAGAAGTGGCTGTGTCTCAATGAGAAGGTTCTAAAGATCATGTCAAGAAAGCCATCCATGTCATTGGCAGGGAAGCCTCGCAGGTGTGGAAATCACCAGTGGCAGAAAAGAACCGCTTGCATGAGAGTGAGACCTGGTGTCTACGTGGAGCCAGAGAGGGACCAGAGTTGCCTTCCCACCACTGATACATGGCAAGGTTAGACAAACTTGAAAATTCCTTAGTCACCCCTTTCTCCTCCCTGCCACAACCCCAGAAAAGTTAGACCAAGAAGAGAAAGCAGAAGAAGGTCCGTAACTAAGAGAAGTACAAGGGCTCCACCCTACTGGCCCATCAACTCCAAGACCATGGTGTGGGAGGAAGGGAGAAAAATCAGACTTGCCTTTTCCTCATTCTAGTTTCCTCCTTGAAAGAAAACGATGGTAGCCTTAAATATAGCTTGAGATTGATGCTTTAATGATTTCATGAAGTGATGGGAAAGGGATATTAGAATTTTGCTAAAGGCAGTGGTTGGAGGAAAAAAAGTATTCATGTCTATATCCCATGGAGCTACTGCCTCAGCAAACAGGTGCATTCACCTAAGACGAGAATTAGCACAGTGTGAATTTTGTATCTTTTTTCCTTTAATGCTTTCACATGGCAGTTAGCACATTACTAGTGATTTTAGTTCATGAAGAACTCTATATATTAAATTTAGCAAATATTGATTGGACAGATGCCAGGTAATTCATACAAGTGCAGGTAACAGAGGGCACAAAGATGTATAAGATGAGGCATATAACTTTCTTCTCAAGCACTTTGTAAGTTATACAAAGACATGAGTCAATAATATAAATTCTGCCAATATTCATAAGAAACGAATGTTTAAAAATATTGCACTAGTGTAATGTTAGAAAAAAATTAAATATCATATGTTAAACCTTCTCATGTTTTCTTCAAATGCCTCCTATACATTCTTTTTGAGTCCATATTTTTTGTATTAGGTCGGATGATACCTTTATAGTTATTTCTATTAATCACATATGGAAGTGAGTAAAACACCAGTGAAAATAATCATTTCACAGACTCTGAAAATGAAAAATTTCTCCCTAAAGAGCCAAAATGAAAAAGTCAAAGCCCCTTGTTTATTGTTTCTAACATCTGAAACTCAGACAAAAGCTAAAACTACACTGACCAGTTCTTGCTGATGTGACTATCTGCCTTAGTTCCTTTTTGCTTCAGAAGATATCCTGGTGGCCCCTTCTTGATTTCCTTGTTTTTGACTGTGTGGAGAACCTCTTACTATCTTTCACATGGCTTTTAGCTACTATGTTCTCTTCTTATCAGCCTAGACTACCTTTCTTTATCTGAAGCCAGACCTCATCTATTCATGGGCGGAGAGATTCTTGACATGGAAATGGGCAATGAGTTTTTGGATAGGACATCAAAAGCACAGGCAAAAACCCCCAAAAGTGGGAACACACTGAACTAAAAAGCTTTTGCACAGCAAAGAAAAAAATCAATAGAATGAAAAGGTAACCCATAGAATGGGTGAAAATATTTGCAAATAATATATCTGGGCCATAAGCACCCCAATAAGGGGTCAATTTTCAAAATAGAATCACTCATTCTGAAACACCACACACATACACAAACACGGCAGAAAAGCCTTAAAAAATATTGAAATTATGGTGATTGATATATTCCCTTATATTTTACCTGATATAATCAACATTGTAAATTAGGAAATCATATCTAAAATAAAATCAAAGTATTCTTACATCCAGAGATATATATTTACTTTATTAGACAAAATTTTAAGTTGACGTCAAACATTGTAATATGATTATCTTGATGGGAGGAGTATAATATGACAAACAAAACACTTGAGAATGTTTAGGTAGCCTCTCAAATATATTAACTTGATAAGATAAAATTTAGACCTCAAACTGGAACAGAGCAGTTAAGGTAGCGGGCACTGGCCGATAATCAACTAAGGCTTGCTAATTAAATTGTACTGCAGCAGATAACAATGCAGTTGATGATGCCCAGCATATTCCATAATTGTCACAAATTGCTGTTACTTATGAAACAGAACAGTAGCTTTCCACTTGAATATTTTCCAGACCAAAAAGAACTACTGGTATATGCACAGATGCTTACAGGTGTTTGGTAGTTATTTCTAAGTATTTTTAAATTAATATTTTAATACACACAGCAAGCTTTAGTGTTTTTTTTTTTCTGTGAATGGGCATTGTCAAATACACAATCACTTACAAGATTGAAGTCAGAAACCTGAAAAATCTTGTCTCCCCCAGGAATAGACATGTATGCATATATATTTTTTATCACCATTTGCCTACTGTTGTCCTATATCTCAGTGTATCAGAATATGATGCTAATACAGAGTCTTAACTCTCAAGAGGTAATTATACTTTAAACTAGTATCAAACACACATCTTTTTCACTCTAAAGGACTCACTGAATATGGAATATGCTAGAGTCTAAGGGATTATTCTGTGAAATAGAAGATCTGGGTTTTAATTGATTTGTTATTTTAGCTGATGGTGAAACCTATGGAATGATTGTTCCCCCATTATATCCTTTTGTATCACCATAGACTCACCTCAATTGCTTATCACAATTACAAATTTCACATTTTAAACAATATTTTGATTAATGGCTGAATTCCTCCACCAGACTTAAGTCCATGAGAAAAGGAACACTGTTAGTTATCACTGTGCATTCTATACCCAGCATTTAGCAGAGATCCAAGCACAGTGTAAACACACGAACATTTACTGAATACATGAATGAACAAATTTAAGTTTTCCAGACCTCAGTTTCTCTGTTTATTAGAGAGATAGAGTTGTGGATTGCTATTTCATGGTCTCTACCCTTCAGAAGCTTAGCAACTATCTGGAAACAGAAGACACATGTATGAAACCAGAGAGGAAAGAACAGTCAACAATCAAGTGTTCTTTTGTGGGTTATTGAGTTCAGAAAATAAATAAATACATCTACAATTCAGATAATGAAAAAGATTTAAGAAGACATTTCTAGGTTAACAGTAGAGAAATGACAAAAGCAAAGACACAGGCAAAAGTGAAGATGGGATGTGCAGGAGAAGGTGCAGGTATTTTCCATACCTGCATGTTTGTATGATTGAAATCTCTACTTATTCTGTTAATGTTTGTTGCGCTATGTAATTAAATGAGGGAGTAAATGTCATAGCCCAGATCTGTGTGGCTGTCTTCATCAGGATTATTTAATTGTGTTTGCTGGCTCCTGGAAGTTCAGATTGCAAACATCACATCCCACATCTTGGGGAGATCAAATGATAATGCTACACTCCCTGAAGAAAAAATGGCCATCTCCATCATGCTGTGTGGAGGCAGGTTGTTAATAACAGAGATGTTTGCCTTCTTTCAAAGATAAAGGGGGAAACTTCAAGTGCTTTAAACCTGAAAAGCAGGTAGATAGTAATAATTTATAATAGTCTCTAAAATGACCAGAAAGAGAATTCCAATTGCCTGAATGATTAGAAGTGAGACTTGAAGTCAGGGAATTCAAAGGCTCTTTACAAAGCCATGCCTCTCACATTTATTTAAAGATGTATGTGATCAGAGGCACACAATTGTACAAGTCCAGCATCCTTTTTGCTTATCCAAGAGAATATACAGCTACCTGGCACAATGCTTTTGATTAATACCACTAAAATCAGAAAGGAGAAACCCAAGTGCGGATAAAAGGCAACTAAATGTACACACAATTACAGACAACTCCATGAAGAGTGAAGAATGAGGACTATTTCTTATTTTTAGGTAATTTTTTTAAAAAGAAAGTCAACAAAAAAGTAAATAAAAATAAATAAAAGAAAGTCAACAATGTATTCTTCAACAAGTAAAAGCCCCTATGTACGGTCCATAGTTTTGACTGGTGGTACAAGGTACATTTAAGAACAAATTTTAAACAAGGAATGATTAGCAAGAAAAGCACTTTTTAGGGAACCTTGGTTTATCTTTTACTTTTGGATTTAAGGAACTCGTTTTTCACATTGGACTATCCTTCAAGTTGTGAAAACCTCAAAACCTCTATTTATAAATTTATTGTATCAGAATATTCCCCAAATCTATCTTTTTGTTTCTCATCTATGCTTCCACAGTGAGTTAAAATGTTTCTGAGTATCATTCCTTCAATAATGGTAGAGTGTAATTCTTAGTGCTTCGAGGTTACAAAGAAGGGGAAGTTATGATTCCCACCCTTAGGAGAATTCGCAGAAAGCTGTGGGACCATCAAAAGGTACCTGGTAGTGTAGAGCACTGGTGTATTAACGAGTCTGCCCTGAGGATTAGAAGAGCTGAAAGGAGAATGATCCCTGGGGTGCCTCCGAGAGGCACTTGGTTTAATGCGGGCTTTGTAGAATGACTGAAATTGTTCCAGTTTGCAGAAATAGGAGATGGAAAAAACAGTGTGAAAAAGGTGTGGATGTTGGATTTGATGGTCTTGTTTGGGTTAACAGAGAGTAGGACAATCTGGTTACAACCAAAGATGCATGAGGAAGGTGGTAGGGAGGCAAGATTGATTTTTTTTAAAATTAAGATCATGAATAAAATGAAAAACTAAGCATCATTGTAAGTTAAAGCCTTCTTTGATATTACAGATGCCTTCATTTTTCCTAAGTGTTAAGTTTTCCCATGATCTCTGATATCATGGGGACCCATGGTTTGCAATCTTGGATTACCTTAAATTCAGTGACTTACCTGATTTTGGAGGATGCAGACAAATAGTAGGGCTCTGTGTAGCATTCGGAAGGGAATTCTGAAAGCAGTTTTCTTTTCTTAGTAGCAAGCCTTCAATGTCCAGTGGGAAAATTGTGTTTGTATATAAGTATCATTTTAAGTATCAGCAAATGTCACACAGACCTCTTGTTTTTACTTCTATAACCTGCACATAGTGTATATTTAGTTAGAAGCCCCTCCAACTTTAAAGGATCTATTTACCTTAGTGCAAAAAATATCCCTAGTTGCTATACAGGTTGTATAGACTTATCAGATATATTCCTATCTTCTAATGTAAATATATGGTAAGACAATGGGTAAGTAATTCTTTACATGCGTTTAGTAGTGATTAAAAAAAAACAAGAAGCCAATGGTTTTTTTCTGTAGCAAATTATTTTCTGTCAGAGCTGGCAATATAAACTGTCTTAAAACTGCAAGTTGTTTTTAAGTTTCTAAAAAGGCTTTTGAGTGTTGTTTTTTAAGTTTTATGGGTAAGTGAAACAATTACCCATAATTTCATATTATGCTATGCCTATTCCTATTTCTATTTATTTCTGTGTTGGTTTATCTACATGGCTCTATAATGCACCTACAATTTGCCCATTTTTTCTTTCATTTGACAGCATATGATAAACACTTTTTCATACTTCTATACTTTTAAAAATAGCTATCATATGAACTAAACCTGTTTCATTTTTCAATGCTTCTTTTAAATCTTCCTCAGTAATTTTGAAGCATTGATTTTACTGTTTTCACTTATTGCTGCTTTCATAATGCTCAACCCAAACTCCTATTATTTTCTCTAATGCCACAACTGTGTATTTATATTTTATTTTTAGGTCGCTTTCAATTCTGTTCTAAAGAAGATAAGGTGATGACATAAAATCTTCTTCATATTCTGTTTTCTTCCTTGATAATTCCTATTATTTGCATGCTGGCTTTCTACATTTTGTCTTCCATACCTGCTATTTTTCTGTCTTGTTCTTTCCCCTAATTACTTTTTCTCTGTTATTAGTTCTGCCTTTTATCATTTTTCTTCATTTTGGTAGAATTGATTCATCCATATACTGCTTCCAATAGAAATCTTATTTGTTATTCTGCAAAATTACTTGTGATCTCTTTTTATAGCCATGATGGTTTGTTTTATTGTCCTGGAAATACATAATATTTTTGCCCTAAAGTACTGCATCTTGTATATTGTACCCATTTCTAGTGTGAATATTAACTCCAGGATTTTTCTTCCTTCTTTCCTTTCTCCCCAGAATTTTCACATTTATCTAGAACATTTATTTCTACCTTGTTCATGTTTCACTTACAAATCTGACTAATTCTTAGAGGAAAAGGTGACATGGGCCTTTGCTTCAAAATTCTCTCTCTTTGGTCATTTAACAACAGAATGCGCTTCTTTCCCATCCCCTAGGTTCCTTGCTAGGGTCGGATCCTTTAGTGGCATTTTTAGAGCACGAAGTAATAAACGATTGTAATGGAGAAAGAAGTTGATAAGTACATTCCTTGAATTCAGATTTGAGGAACACATATATTTATTTACCTTCTGCCATTATTTATCACAAGGTGCTTCTCCACAATCTTACATTGGAAAAGACTAAATGAAAGAGGTGCTTTTGACCAGCTAAACCACATGGGACTTCTAGCATCAGAGGATGGAGATAATTTTGGATTCAACAACAGTTTCTAATTCATTTTAAAATTTGTATTATTTACACATGCATATAACTTTATATAAATGTGATGATATACTTTCATAGAAATGGCCATAAGCAGTTTTTTTTTCTTTTCTCCCTTTTTATTTGGCTCTCTCCTTTCCTTAGCTCATCAGCTTAACACTCTCTTCTCCAAGTAACTCATATTGACAACCTAGTACATATCAATTCATACTCTCTCTGTGTTTTCTTTTTGAAAATGGGATGAGATTTTACACACTTATCTGCATCATTACACACTCAGTAACTCCTAGTGGCAACCTAAGTGGCATGATTTATTCTTTTTAATGGGTGCATAATGTAAGGAGTATATAATGTTTGATGGCATGGGTGTACCATAATGTATCCATTCATTCTCTCATTGATGTATTTTACCAAATGAGCAACATTTTATACTAGTACTTTGATATCTATGGGATAGATTTCTAAGCAGATCATTGAATCAAAGGACACAGTATTTTTTTAAAGATTTTATTTATTTATTTGACAGAGATAGAGACAGCCAGCGAGAAAGGGAACACAAGCAGGGGGAGAGGGAGAGGAAGAAGCAGGCTCATAGCGGAGGAGCCTGATGTGGGGCTCGATCCCAGAATGCCGGGATCACGCCCTGAGCCGATGGCAGACGCTTTAACCGCTGTGCCACCCAGGCTCCCCAGGACACAGTATTTTTAATTTAATAGATGACTGCATATTATTGCCCTTAAAGCCATTATATATTAGTATATGCATTAGAATAGTCTTTCCCTGGTGCCTGTCAGCAGTAAAGTTTTTGTAAAGTCTTTTTAATAGTCTCATTGGTAGAAAATATATCTTGCTAATATTGCATTTCTGTGACTTTCAGTTTGAGAGTTTTTCAAGTTTATTAGACATTTAGATTTGATCTTTGATGAATTGTCAATTACCCCTTTATCTACTGGGTTTTTATTTACTATTACCTATGTTATACTTTAGATATAAATCCTCTGTCTTCTGAATTATAAATTGTTTTAACAGTTAATTGTTTATCTAGTTGTAGATGCACCTGTGACTCATAATTCATTTTCTCTTCACGTATTATCACTTATATTCTAATGGAGTTTATTAACAAGATGATCCTAAAGCTTTTATTCATTCTAATCGCCTCACAAGACATACTGATATTTATTCCTCTTAATTCTTCCCAATAAAACACAGTCTTATTAATTTACTCAAAACGAACGGGGAAGAAATAAAAAACAACTTTGTGATATTAAAAGAAATAGTTCTTCCTGAAATCTGGATTGTATCTTTAAGAGTTCTTTTCTTTTAAATGCAATATAATTTAAGATTGTTTTTTTGCAAACATAAAATAGTTTTGTTTTCTGTAAGGAAAAATCTGAATAACTTAAGTTTGAGCTCTATCTTGAAAATTATCCTAGATTCTGTTGATGATGAGAAAATTAACATTTGTTGAATTTTTTGACCATGTAGCAGGTGTGATGCTAGTGCTTTCTATACCCTTTATCGTTTGATCCTTACACCACTGCCATGAAGGCATTATTATCATGATTTCAGAGTAGAAAAAAATGGAAGCTCAGAATAACTTGCCAAGATTTTGTGGCTAATAAATATGTGAGCTAGGATTCTAGCCAATTCTTTCTTCACCCCTGTGGCCTCCTTGTTTAAATTTAATGGAACAAAGAGTTGAATCTCAAAAAGAAGGGGACAAAGCTGAAAGAGCTACATACAAATAGTTCTGACAACTGTCCACCTACCAACTCTGCTGGTTCCAAACATGAAATAGAAAATTAAGGTGCATGGCTGCTTTTTTATTTCGTTGAAACCTGTCAAACAAGTAACTGACAAAATTTATGATAACAGAACACTGAGCCCATTTTTCATCTTATAATGAGGGAAGGTGAAGCCATCAGTTTGGTGGCTTGGAATTCTGTGACTTTTTCAAAACATTCCACTGAATGTGATAATGTTAAAGTACCTCCATAATGACTCATATCACTACCAGGGAGAAGTTACTGGAAAATGGACTTGGCCCCTGCTAGTCTGTGAGCTGCTTTTTACGTGCTGACAGCAAGATAATTTTGTGATATAGCAGTATACTTTTAGAAACTTTACAGAAATTTGGGAGGATACTTTTATATTTGTTGAATCTAATAATAAAAAATATGCAAGTGTATTTTGGATATTTTCTAAAAAATTTTATCTTTATAAAAGCATTTAGCCCATACTTGTTATATGATAAATTTTTTAATAATTTTATTATAATAAAATTATTATTATTATTTTGTATTACAGAAGTATGTTCTGTGATAGATTGGGGGAAAATATGTGGTCTTACATTAGGAGAAGCACTGGTGTAGAGCTTTGCCTACTGATGAACTTCACTCCTGAGAGATCTGGGCTCTATCATTTCAACACAAGATCTTTCCCCCAGTTGCTAAGGCAGGAGAAAGGGAAAATTTCCACCTTCCATGTGTTTTTATTTAATGAGATATTATATATCCGTGAAATACATAGTGTTGTTTCATGAGGGTCTGAAGGATAAATAGGTGTATTTGCTATAGTTCTCATCTTTAGAATGTAATCTTTCTGAGTAATTTGATTATTCTGTTTACTGACTTGTCCCCAGTACCTAAAACAGTCCCTCACACAGTGAAGACACTTCAAATTTATAAATGAATTATCTTTCTAATTTTACTTTTTACTTAATCTTATGATTCTAAGATCTATTCATGTTACTATTTTTGGATTAGCTTATTAGTTCAGGCTGCATTGTTTTCATTGTATTCATATGTCATATTTACTTCTCCACTCCCCTGGACACATAGGTTACCTCTAATTTTTTCATGTCACAACCATTGCTCCTATGAAGATTCCCCTACCTGTCTATCTCTCCTTGAACGTAGAATGTAAAATGTAGGAGTATTTGATTTTACTCAGGTCTTCAGATTGTTATTCAAAGTGGCTGTATCAGTTTACTCCTCATAAAAGTGCCTGAATGTTGTTAATTCCCAATGTCCTTGATAGCATCTGACAGGTGTAAAATGTGAATTGGTGCTGTCTGAATTTTTCTTCAGCCGTTTTCCTGTGCCATGTCCTTTCATATTCTTGTTGACTCTTAGGAGCACTTTTTTAGTCCTAGCATTATTCTCTCTTGATTTTACACATTGTGAGCATTTTCTCTCTATCTATCTGTACCTTTGGCTTCTGTTTACTTTAAACTTCCACTTGCCAACAACTTCTACTTACATGTGGATTTTTTTTTTCTTAATCCTGACTTCTACTGCCATGGTATCTGGGTTTGTCCTTCTCTCTGTGTCTTGAGCCAATTGCTCTCAATATCTCATTAGACTATTCAATCATTGTCATTCTGTTGAGTAAAGTTCTCATGTTACTTCACCTCAAAGACCATTGGTCTAGTTTATAATTGAGATTTTGATTTTATGATCTTTCATGGAACATTAGTTATGGGACTAAGGGCAAGATCATATTGTTCCAACATGGCATGTTATGTACAAGAAAAATGGAGTGCACATCCGTTAGAAGGGGATGGTGAACATGACAGACGTTATGAAACTTAGGATTTCAGTACTACTAAGCCCCGTGCAATTAATAAAAACTCTTAGCAAAATGGGTAACAATATTTGGTTTGTGTTTTCTTCTAGATGTTATTTAAAATTTGTGTAAACTGATTTACTCTTTATGTTTTATTTTCCCATTCATTCTTTAATCCCCCTGACAATTATTTTTCTGTATCATGTGAGTTAGGGATTGAAAAGTAATTTATTAAATACTTGCCTACTGATTTGAAGTACGACCTTCATGCCATATTTAATGTATGTATATTTGGCTTACTTTTTGAACTTCATTCAATCAGTCCTTCTATTTTGTTATCACCATTTTAAGTACTGCTGCTATGTGATACATTTCCATTATTCTCTTGAAAAACCTTGGATCTATAAGAATTTTTACAAAAATAATTTTAAGATATCAATTTTATTGTGTGTTGGAAAGCACACTTATTTTATTTGGGAATCAATTTATAAAATAATTGTACAATGTCCTTGAAAACAAGAGTCAAACATGGATATTTGTTTTTAAAGGGAATCTAATATAAAAGTCAAATTTTAATTTAGAAGACTTCCATGAAATTCTGTGAAACTCATTTTTATGAAGTGTTATTTAACAAGTTATCTACTCTTGCAAAGAGTAAATAGTAACATGGACAGATAATGAATCTAGACCTGATCTGAGTGAACCATTGGTAATAATGTCATGAAAATGCTGATATCATCCATCTCTTTGCTGAGAGATCTGCTTAGTGTCTGTGCCTGGCTAGCATACAGCTCTTATCAATTAATGGTAATGTTTCTTATCTGAGTTCANATTAAATAGTAACATGGACAGATAATGAATCTAGACCTGATCTGAGTGAACCATTGGTAATAATGTCATGAAAATGCTGATATCATCCATCTCTTTGCTGAGAGATCTGCTTAGTGTCTGTGCCTGGCTAGCATACAGCTCTTATCAATTAATGGTAATGTTTCTTATCTGAGTTCATTTAAAAGCACTTTTAAGAGTCCAGGCAACGAGGAGTAGATTGCCTTAGATGCTATCTCTTGGTACATAGGCATGAGTCACATTGGATGATTTCACCTTAAAAAGGCAAGGACATCAGAGTGCAACTTGGCCTAGAACCCCAAATATTCACCATTTTGATTCATTCAGAGTAATGCATCTATTCTTCATCTTTTTGTTGGATACTTACGGTATGATGTTGAGTTTGAAATGAATACAGGATGCACAGGTGGAAATGCCAGGTAGGGCATTAAATAAATGGATCTGAAACTCTATAGAAAGGTATAGACCAAAGAACTAAATTTGGGAATTACGGAGTTGATGAAATCAACCACAGAGAGTCTATAAAACTAAAAAAGAAGAGTACAAGATGAAATTCTAAAGAAAACCAGAATTTAAGGGGTAGTTAGAAGTCAATAAAGTAAACTATGAAAGTTTTAAGAGAGAGAAAGGTATGAAATCAAGAGAAAGGAATGCCAATCTTCAGATACAAAGAGGTTTGATGGAAAAGAATCCATTGGATTTAAAATTAGTTGATTGTGAACTTATGCCACAAGTGTGGGATTGTGAAGATAGCCAGCTTGAAGGGGTGGAAGAGCGAATGGGAAATCGAGGACATGAAGATATTGCTTTGCTTTGGAGTGAGAGGAGGAGAGGAATACAAAATATAGCTAGGTATGAGGTGAATGTGGAGACAAGCATTTTTAAGGGCATATGGTCTTGAAGAAATTTATGTAAATATAGTCAGATGGAACACACAGAGAGTGTGTGTTAATAATTCATGGAATAACATAGGAATGCTTCTGAGACAATGGGAGGCAAGGGGACCATCTGTACAGATAGAAAGATTTAACCATGAACAGGAAGAACATCTCTCCTGCTGAGAGTGATGGTTGTGGCATCAAATATATTCAGTGGGAAGAGGTGGAAGTCGAAGACATTTTCCTATAAAATATAAGGTGAAATTGGCTGCGGAGAAAAACAAGAGTAGAGGTAGGATACCTGGCTGGAGAATGGTTATAAAAATATGATTAGTCATTGAGGACTATGTGAAAGGGGTTGGAAAGATTCAATTTGAGCCTATGGTTGGAAACCATGGTATACCACATGCACAAGCTCATTGTGTTTCTCCATCATTTTCATCAGTCTGAGCATGGAAGCAGAGCTGATGAAGAACACAGCTGGTCCAGAGATTGAGGTCTGTGCCATAGACAAAGTAAGAAGGAATTCAGGGACATGAGTTTGCTGATCAGAGAATGTCTGTATGATTCAATACAGGTCCACTTGAGGAAGGAAAGTACGAAATAAGAAAAAATTCGGAAACTACAAGGAAACAAAAATTGATAGTGCATCTCTAGGATATTGAAGATGAGAAATAGAAGGATAGGAAGTTTGCACTAAGAGAATGGCATTTGGAATTTAAATTTTCAGAAGGTGTGCAGACTCACGTGATAACATAATATAGTCATGTGAGAGATTGTCCGAGTTTATTAGATATATAAATGTTTGTAGTTAAAGAGGTCAAGAAACTTAAGTCATATTTCTATTTCTAACAGCTTAGCTATACTACATATTTCATTAACTCTCTCACTGCAAGAAATAAAAAAGAAAACTAAAATTACTGGATAAAAAATTTTTTTAAAGATCTCTTAAATCCATTGATAAGCTGAAAAAAGAGAAATCTTTAAAGACCAAAAAAACTGAGGGCTTCAGAGCGGAGGGGGGTGGGGGAATAGGATAGGCTGGTGATGGGTATTAAGGAGGGCATGTATTGCATGGTGCACTGGGTGTTATACGCAAGTAATGAATCATGGAACTTTACATCAAAAACTAGGAGTGTACTGTATGGTGACTAACATAATATAATAAAAAATATTATTTAAAAAAAGTATGTAAATAAGGAAAGTCAGAGAGGTGACTGGAACAGATCTTAAATGAAATTAAGTTTTTGCCTTAAGGACATTTGCTATCCTGGGTTTGCATGAAATGTGGATTTCACAGGCTTAGGCACAGAAAGGTCACGAGATAAAGCCCAAAGACAACTAAAACTTGTGAAACTAAAGGGATAATAAGCAAAATAATAATAATAAAAATAAAATAAAAAATAAAAGATAAATTAAAAAAATTCTTGAACTCTGAGTACTACAATATTATATAAGGATGGGCAAGAAATTGACCCACTATAGAGAAAACATCTGAAAGAGAACAGGTGCTTTCTCACTGCTGGATATGATAGGAAGTCAACTCTCATGGAGGCTTGTAGCCTGAATCCAGAGCACAGGGGAGATCCAAACATTTAAAGTGGTCCCCACTCACTGTTCCAACAAGTCAGCCAAAAGTAAATGCAAATCCTCTCAGGAGGAACCCTACATCATTCTAAACCTAACTGTTTTTACATATGAAATTCCAATTAGTAACATCTCATAGGGAAAAAAATCACAAGGCAATATGAGTGAGAATCTACAGAAATAAAACACTGAAGAATAAGCCTTCAAATATTGGTTCATCTGATCAAGAACATAATATAGAAAAGTTTAATATATTTTTAAAAAATCAAAGAAGAGGTAGGAGTGAGAGAGAAACAAAAGGGAAAGAACAGATTATCTTCAAAGAAATAACAACAAATCAATGGACGGTTTCTTAACAGAACAATGCAAGCCAGATGACAGGGAAAGAAGTGCCAAACTCTAAAACTTTAATTATTTAATTGGTACTTCCAGATTTCACATGATAACAATCTTTTAAGCTTTTAAATACTTAGAAAAAAATCTACTGAAATGTATAATGTGTTGATTCAGTGTTCATGGTCATGCTGTAAGCTTTTTATTAATAAAAAAGTTAAAACTAAAGCAAAGATATTTTTTATATTCAATTTCATACATCTAATTCACTTGGCAACAGCTCTGAAAGCAATCAGAAATTCAGTTTTCTCTTGGCTATAATGAAATTTCGACTTTGTATGACAAATCAGTGTATAATGTTTTCCTCTAATGAATTAAAATTCTTGTTTTTCAGTAGTACTCTGTGCCAGGGCCAAGTTAGCCTCTAATTAAGGCTATTCTCCTTATTGTTTTCTTATATCCATGATTGATTAAATAATTCAAGGATTTCTGTATCTTCCTTTTATTGTTTTTGAAACATATACAGTGATATGGTTTTGCTTATTTGATACAGTTTTGCTACATATAGCTTTGTTCTTAGGCTTTAAAAAAGCTGGATTATTCAAAGAAATAAGCAACTAAGTATTCAGCACCCCATTATTTAAAACTTTAGCTTTACATCCTGGCCTGTTCAAATTCATAGCAAACATTTCTGCTATAATAATGCGTCTGTTTCCAGGCTTAGTGTGGACCCATAATCCTTTCTCCAATTTCCACTCCTTTTTAATGGGTACCAGGAGTTCAACAGGCAGAAAGGATCTAGAGTTATTTTTGCTCCCTCTGACTCAATCAGAAAGTACAGAAGGATAAGGATAGGTTCATTTATGATTATATAACATGCAAATTTCATGGGGGAAATTATGCAACATAAGCATTAGAAAGTATTAAGACAATGGTGAATGCATGTATTCAGAAAAGAATCTCAAGGTTCTGCTGGCAAGTTAAGATGTAATATTCTGTAAACTCTAAAAATTAAGAGTAATTTCCATGGCAAATATGTTCAATTTAAACGAAAGAGATTAGGAAATGATAGAAACTAAGTTTTTAAAACTCCACTAGAGCTTAAAAAATAATTTCAAGTTATTGGTAAATGGAAAAAATTAAGAGGGTGTAATCCTGAAGTGAATGGGCAATAATGATTCTACTTATAAGTAAATTGGAGAAAAAAAATATTATTTGTCCTACTTCATGAGAATCAAATATTACGTGATGTTAAACTTCATAACTATCTTGCATATAATTTTAATTTCAAGTTCTTTTAATATTATACCACAGTTTTCAAAGCTACCACAGTCTTTAATTTTGTAATTCTACATATTATTTGACCAAGATATATAGTATTTGGGTTGTTATGGTTTATCATGGTAAATACTATGGATTTCTTTGTGATTCTGACATTTTACCTCTCTTGCTTCTTTAGAGTAAATTCCTGAGTGGTATTGCTGAGCCAAGGGTCATGGGGAAAGTTTCATTTATTTCCAAATTTTGCTCAAGAATGCAAGTACAGGAGAGTAGAAATATATGGGCTAGGGAAGGATTAGTCCCAGGGACGAGGAGGAAGAGTGTTCCTCAGGTTAGAATGCACTGGGAAGGAGAGAAGGAAAGAAAGAAAGAAAGAAAGAAAGAAAGAAAGAAAGAAAGAAAGAAAGAAAGAAGAAAGAAAGAAAGAAAGAAAGAAAGAAAAAGAAAGAAAAAAGAAGGAAGGTAGGAAGGAAGGAAAGAAGGAGGGAAGGAAGGAAGAAAAGAAGGAAGGAAGGGAAAGAGAAAAGAAAGAAAAAAGAAGAAAGAAAGAAAGAAAGAAAGAAAGAAAGAAAGAAAGAAAGAAAGAGAGAGAAAGAAAGAAAGAAAGAAAGAAAGAAAGAAAGAAAGAAAGAAAGAAAGAAAAGAAGGAAGGAAGAAGGAAAGGAGAGAAAGAGACGGAGGGAGGGAGGCTCTTTCACATAATCAGAACTCTCATGGAAATTTCCATGTGGAATTTTCAAAGGGGATCATAAGAGAATTAGTTTGACGTAAGACCCAGAAGTTTGAAGTATGAGTACCGAGGAAGCCTTCCTGTGCCCTCCTAGCAAGATGCTTTGTTTGCCTTTGTGTCTGAGATGAGATATAAACTCTACATGAAAGCCGGTGAACCTCAGCGTAGAAAACATAAAAGGGCCTACAAAAGCTCCCCTGGGTTTATTCTTATTGGAAAGAGTAAAAAAATCTCTAGAGAGAAGAAATGCACCAAAAGGAAGTCAGGGACTCAAAGCCTGCATCAAGAAATTGTCAACAATAGGACATGACAGAGAGGACTCTACATAATTTACTATATAATAATGATTTTAATAATCACTACTTACTGAACACTTGTCACTGTGTGGCATGAACATAACCTCTCCTTTTTTTAGTTCTGTGATTAAGCACCTTTGTTTTAGAAATGAGGAAACAAGGATTCAGGAGCATTAGTTAATATAAGATCACATAGCTATTAAGTGACAATGAAAGGATTTGAACTCAGACCTTTTTGTTCTAAAGAGCCCATTCATCACTCCCATGGAATACTGAGGCTACCGAGAAAGAAAATACATTCCATGCAATGTGTAAAGAATTTACAATAAAAAGTTGGGAACCCATGATCACTGGAAAGAGCAGATATCATCATTGCTTACCTACTTCTGCTGAAAGAGATGACAACAAATGTAGCAGGACTTCAGAACAATGTTCTATTATAGATCAACTGGAAACAAATTATTGCTAGGACATTTCAGGATGGACGACCTCTCTGGTCCCTTCCAATCAGAAGATTCTAGAATTCTAATATTCCTTAAGACATAATCTTCTAAGTGACTCAGTGGCTCAAGAACAAACATAATTTTCTGATTCACTGTAACCCTTTCACTATTTGACAAATGCAAACTCATTCTGAGGAATATTCAAGGAAAATAAGGAAAAAGACTTTGGAGGAATAATTTGAAAGACTTAATTTATAATGACGTTATGAACTACGGATTTTAGTGGTATATTTTTATTATGTATATTTTTATGAATAAATAGTGATCTTGATGGTATGGGCCCTTTGGGCTCTTTCCATTCCCAAGCTTCTATGGGATTTTAGACAAAATAGCTGTGATTTTAACTCTGTGGATCATTAGTAGGGAAGAAGCATTTTGTACATAGTATAAAGAACAGAATGCAGGATTTAAATGAAGGAGAATTACATTCCTGTTCCAATTCTATTGCTAACTGTCTCTGTGACCATAGACAGGTCTGAATTTTTATTGATTTCAGTTTCCATATCTCAAGAATGGGATAAGTTTTATTATTTTCCTTTCATTTCTAATGCTAATACATTTTTAATAAACCAATTCATTTTGCTAGACGATGTACTAGATATAGTAGGGTATGTTGTGATTAATAAGATATGGTTTCTGCCTCAGTTAGCTTAAATTCAAGAACAAGGATTCCCAAAAAAGAGTAAGAACTAATAATTTTAGAAGCATGAAGAGGACATGGGATAATTGTGTACTAGATTCCAAGGAAGGAGGAGGTTTGAGAAAGAATACTATTATTCAGTATTATTTGCTGGAGTGTGGTCAAGTAGGTTGATAATGGTTTAGACTGGCTTGCACTTTTGGGCTGTCACTGGTAAATTAGAGCAGTTTTAGTTGGTACAAAGTGGCAAAGCCTACTGACTTACCAGATCTTTCTCTTTAAATCTAAACTTCACAGGTAGCTCTTTCTGGGGAAAATGCTCTTCTTAGCTGAGGGTAGGGACTTTGTTTCTGTTCCCCCACTGAGCAGGGCAAATCCAGTGCATTTCTTCTGTAAATTAGGGAACATGTTCCCAGCTGATCCGGCAAAGTAATTCCTTAAAGATCGTCACATTTCTCCAAATTATGTCACATATCCTACCCTTGGATTCTTAAGAAAGAAGAATACATATGATGCATTCCTTAAACCAAGGTTCTTTATGCAATTTACCAAGTTACACTAGCAACTACATGACACATACCACAGTTTGCTTGTGTTCTGTACTGGGTTTTGACATTTAGATGTATGGATCTGAGATGCTAGTCTTAGATGGTGGCATATGTGGGGTGACAGTTTAGTTTGTGTCAAGCTTGAGGAATGTCATGTAGGAAGGCTAGCTTCCTAAAACCCTATAAGCCCAGAGTGAATGATAAATATAAATGCTTATCCTTTTTGAATCCTCTAGAGAATTGAATAAATACAATCATAAGATTTGTTGTCATTTTTGAATCATCTAAGCTCAGAAACCAAATAATGCCTCTTTATCTTGAGAATTCTTTTGAATATGGACCCATGTGGCATCTCCAAAGTCACCGTCTTTGACTCATGCATCATATTTCTTAGACAAGGGAAAGAATTCTTACTGTAGGAAAATATTTTTTTTTCTTTCCAACTGAAACAAGTCCTTGTTAGAAGGGACTAAATGTTGTGTTAGAAACCACATCTGGATTCCCTCTGCACTAAACAGACACAACACTTGTTCAAAACTGGGAAAATCTCAGAGGCGAGATTCTCTGGGCCAAGGGATGGTAAACAGAATAGGAATTTAGCATTCTCCACAAGGGAAGCTGTTTCCCACAATAACAAGGAGTCACAACACCACGGATAATATCAAAATGCAATAGATAATCCCAAAAAGTTATCAGGAAATACTGCACAGCTCTCTGAATAGGTCTAACCTGGAATGGAAATCTGAGAGAATTGGGGTCTTTCAAGGCTGGCTGCTTATGAACTCGGTCTGAGAGTATTTACCTGGACCTCCCTTCTTTGCTAGCTCAACATGCATTTTTTAAAAAAACAGATGAAAAACAAAAACTCAGAAACTCTCCCTAAATCCCACAGGCACCATCTACCACCCTGTGTCTTTGAGCATGTACCCAAGCAGTTTGAAAGAGCAGTTTCTCTCATAGTGCGTAGTGTGTGCTCAGAGCGTGAGCAACTCTGAGCAAAGCAGTGGCTTATTCCTCTCATCACCTAGCTTTAGTCTAGATTGTAAAACCCGCTCTTGATCCTTAAAAATATTTCTTCTTTAGTGAGAAATGTTATACGCCAAATTTTATTAATAGGGAGTACATATTTAAGGTCAAGAGTAAATGATGTTATGAATTAAAACTTCGTTTCCTTCGAACAACAAAAATGCCTCTGTTTTGAGACTATTCATTTTTTCTGCCTTTTTTTTTTTTTGCTATGAATCAAAATAAAAGCCATGGAAAGGGTTATGCTTATGGCTCAATATTTCTGACTTAGATGGAACCAGGAAATAGCATTCATTTGTCAAAGAAGCCAGTTACTGTCAAATTAGTTCACTGACATTTAGGACAGGGACAGAGAATTTAAAATGGTTAACCTAACACGTTATAAACAGAATACTTGGAATGAGCCTTAAATAGCAGAAACTGGATTGTGTTGACTCGGAAAATCTGAGTTTGGAGAAGATTAAAATTTTGAGGTCACAAGACATGGAATCATTTTTTTAAAAAATACAACTTTCCAAATGTGATTGTGTCTAAAAGCTCCTCACCTTCAACCCAAATCACTTTCCCACTTTCCTATAATTGACCATGAGAATCACAACTTGGACTTTTCTTTCTAACTTATTCATTCTGGAATACTTTTAGGAGAGAAATATATCTTCAGTGAGTTTCTTGGGAAAAAAGTATCAAAGTATATAATCTGTATATATATAGTATCGAGGTATATAATCTTTATATACGTATATAGATTTATGGTATTTTTGAGCATTTAATTACATAAATTCAATTAGAGTTATTCTCTCTTTTTGGCAATTAAAGTATTATAAAATAGACTTAACATATGTACTTTATGTTTTGGTAAGTATTGTACTTTGATAAATCCGTTGTTAGATATAGGTTTATATTATACGTAAATATGATGAGCAAAATGTACATCACGGGCAGATTAAAGGATGGTATTTTGTGAAGAAGTTGGACTTAATTCTATTTTTATTTTATTTGCTAACTTTAAGAAATAATCCTTTTTTATTATAATAATATTTTTTATTATATTATGTTAGTCACCACACAGTACATCCCTGGTTTCTGATGTAAAGTTCCATGATTCATTAGTTGTGTATAACACCCAGTGCACCACGCAATATGTGCCCTCCTTACTACCCATCACCAGTCTATCCCATTCCCCCACCCCTCTCCCCTCTGAAGCCCTCAGTTTGTTTCTCAGAGTCCATAGTCTCTCATGCTTCACTCCCCCTTAATCCTTAAGTAAACTATAACCCTACTGCAAATGTATCCTTGCAAATGGCTTATTCAGTTTATACTTCAGTGCTACATTCATAGGAACATTTACTCTCTACTTCCGTGTATTCCATTTTCTAATTCCACATATAAGTGAGAGCATGCAGTGTTTTCTTTCCATGTCTGCTTATTTCACTTAGCACAATGTCCTCCCAGTTCATTGATGTTGTTGCAAAAGGCAGAATCTCCTTTTTTAAGGCTGAGTAATAGTTCATTGTATATGCATCCACCATCATTTCTTTATTCATTGATCATAGAGTTATGGTTGACTGCATCCCTTTGAGGTGTCAATAACACTGGAAAAGAAATGTTCTTCATTTTATACGAAGAGAATGTTAATGCTGGGAGTAGAGAGGGAGATAGAGGGCTTTGGAACCTATTATAAAATACCCACTGGGAGAATAGTAATATCAACCTTATTATATGTTTATTTTTGTCATTAATTGTCTGACAGTGAGATAGCCATGTGCAACACATTGACTAAATATTTGCATTTATTATTCTTTCTCACATAAACACTTTTCACCCCATTTTATCCATTCTGAGTATTCCTATGATGAGATGTCAGTTGATCTTTGAAATATAGGAAAAGATTGCCTTGAATTCTCCTGCACCCCAGTGTATGCCCTTTAAAAGTCCGAAGTTTCCCTAAAATTTTGTGAATTCTTACTATAGTATGAGTTGGTAATGGGTAAAATATACATGTGCCTTGGGCTCTGGGGCTTCAAATTCCCGCCTTGGTCAAATTAATTCAAGTTTGGAGACCACATACCATCTCCTATGCTCTGTCTCTGTTTGGGCAACACATTGAATCAGAGATGAAATTTGTCTTACTAATGCTATCTATGATCCCCCCGCCCCCACAAACTGTTGCCCCCAAAGTTTGGAACTAGAACAGGAATAATAATTTGGTGGAGAAGGACAGAGGAATGCCTAGCATTACAGCACAATATCAAGCTAGTCACTTTGTTCTCAAGTCCTTCAATTGCCCAGACGTGCCTTTTTCCTGTCGTTCTCCAAACAATGCCCAAGTTCCTGGCTCTGTCTCTGTCTTTTATGGCTCTTTTTGTCTCTCTCATTTACTCCCCTTCTCAAAGTATGAAAAACAAGAACAAAACAAAACCCCCACCCCCAAACTAACAAATACTCCTTTCCCCTACTCTGTCTTATATAGATCAACTCTCTAGATAGCATTAGAATTTTCCAAATTAGGATGATTAGCATAGAATTTTCTCGTATAAATGGACTGTTAAAAAGTGCCAGTTTTAACTATTACCTTGAGATGTATGACTGTTCTTTTCATTTGAATTTAACAATATTTAGGGAATGGTAATTATGTATGAAGAATCTAGCAGAAACTAAAGTACCTCACTACACATCCTTCACAGACAGTCTGTACACAGAATTTATTCTTTACTCAGTGTAGACGGCCAATATTTAGCAAGCCTATTTTCAGTTACGACTGCCTCACGGACAGAAACCATTCCTTGTACTCACATTATTTCCCCTGCTCCAGGATTATTTCAGCTGGGCTTGACAGCACTGCTGTATCATAGTTTGAAAGAGACTATTCACACGATAAAACTTGCAGGGCATTTTCTCATCCAAGGACACAGGAAATGGTGTTTTAATGTGGCTGTTCTATCATCATCTATGAGCACTCAAGGAGTCCCTGCACATATCTTTCTGTTCAGGTATAGCAGAGAGCCTCTATGACAGAGAAACCAAAGAATATGAGAGCAAAGGATTAAAAAGGATCCAGGCTACTGAGAGGAACAATGAAAAGAGGGCGTGGCTCTGAAAGATGAGACACGAAGGAACAGACTGAAAAAATACAGGCACAATTAAAAGAGTGCATAAAGTTAAGAAGGTAAAAACGTGCTAATGGTTGCTATGTGAATAGTGTTTAAAAGCACAATTTGGGGGCGCGTGGGTGCCCCAGTCAGGGTTTCCGCTGAGGGTTTTGAGAGGGAACCTTGCATTCTGCTCTGTGCTCAGCGGGGAGTCTGCTTGGGATTCTCTCCCTTTGCCCCCCCCCCCAATCAGTGTGTGGGCCTGTGCCGGCTCTCTCCCTCTCTCTTTCAGATAAATAAATAAATCTTTAAAAACAAATAAATAAAAGCACAATTTGGGGGAAGGTAGCTTAGGTTTACGTTCCAGACCCAGCAATTACAAGCAGGGTGACTACGGGCAGCTTAGCTTACCTCTCCGTGGCTCAGTTTCTTCATCTGTAAAATACAGACATAATAAGACCTCCCTTACAGATGAAAAATAAGTAATGCAAATAGTGTTAAGCAAGAATTTGGAACAGAGAAAAGCTCAGAAATACTATTATTATTCTGGTACCAATAATAAAAAAGTAGCTAGATTATATCATGATGCAAGGTATAAAGTATAGTTTTATTTTGTTCCATTTTTATCAAGGAGGATGCAATTAGCCACACTCGTAACCAGTGTTGTCACATGGCTGTCTCAGAGACTATAAAATAGGCACTATTACTGTTCAAATGAAGAAGCTCTTAATGGGAAAATTTTTTTAAAGTCAGAAAAACACGATAATCCATAGAACATTACACAAGAATAGAACTTGTAGACAATCATAGCAGAGAAATTAATTGCCCTGCCTACCTAAAATCCCTTATGGGTTAATTTGCTTCATTTACATCCCAGAAGAGAATTTCTCTCCAAAAATCTGCCTTCTGGTTCCTGCCAACACTGAAGGTGAGGCTCGTGGCTCTGTTAGGGTATGAGCCCTTTACTCCTTTTGGAGACCCCCAACTTCTCAGTAGGGTCATGTGGATCCTTAATCCTGGTTTTCTCTCCAGTGGCCATGAGGAAAAGTAAGGCCAGATCCAGAATAGGACAACCGTTGACTGTCTTGTGAACTGTCTCATTTGAGATTTCTGCATAGCTTTTCAACCAGGAGAGTCAAGGTCCTCAAGAACATTGTCATAAGTCTCAGATCCCACGTCTTCCCCATCAGGGAAGGGCTCTGGCTTGGGAGATTGGTCTAGGTTCAAAATTAAGTCTTCTTTGAAAAATACGTCATTCTTCCAATTAGATCAAGTGTCTGGTCTCGGCTCTGTTGGTCTCCTGTCTGCAGGACATAATTGTTTCTGTCAATACACCTAAGGAGGCACCCAACACTCACACTTTGTTTTAAACTGTGGGTCAGTGTACCTGAGCCTGCCCTCTTCAGGGCATCAATGGAACTTATCAGAGCATTCAGTTCTGTAGTCTTGGGTACTATTCCCTTGAAATTGTGGAATGCTGAAGACTTTTTGCCAGCTAGTGCTCCTCCTCTCATCTATTTCCTGCCAAAGTTCACCACAGGTGAAAGTATTAGCAATCCCTCTACTCTAGCATGCCAGCACTATCAAAAGCCTGCTTTCTGCCAGGGATGGCGCCCTGATTGCCATTTGGTCAGTGATTGGTCCACTTCTAGAATTCCATTCTTAGAGTCTGCTTCTAAGGTCCCCTTCCGATACCACCTGTCTTAGGTAGAATTTCCTCAGATCAAATCCTGAGAGAAGGATTCTTGCAAGAGTGATGTGTTGAGGAGTGCTCTAGAAGAGGGGGAGTGAGGGAAGCAAAACAGTAAGAAAGCAAGCAAGGAGGCCATCTTGGCTGGAAATGGACCTCAGGCTATCTGTTATCATGAGCTGCTCTAAATCAAGAATGATACACCAGAGTAGGTTCCATCTTAACACAAAGAGGTGGACTTTTGTCTTCTTGGATCATTCATTAATCTCTGGCTGTTCTCTGAGAGTATGGGGTAATAACCTAGTAGAAGAGGCAGTGCCCATTCAGCAATGGAGGGACAGGTAATTGGACTGGTGAAGGTGATCTAGGTAGGTTCCAACAGCCTCACATCAAACAGATTCCATGAGGCCAACTCCACACTACTCCACTCTTTATTGATTTCCCCCAGCTTATAACTCCTCTACCGTTAGAGTTCATTCCTCACAGGGAGTTTAAATTTGTGCATTTTGTTATCAATAATTTTATATATAATAAGTAGTTTTTCCAACTCTCTTTCCTGGCATTTGAAGGCTAAGAGTTGGGTAACAGGTTGGACTTTTCTCACAGCTTAAGTCACAGTGTCGAACCCTTGGTTGAAACATGATAAACACTGGGTGATTAGTGGCGTTGATAAATAATCTATGGTATATAATTAACTATTAATGCTATATTTCTTCTAAGCTTATATAAATACTGAATAGAGTCCAACTAGATGAAACAGAAAGAAATTGTAGCAAGCTGTCTATTTCTCACCAATACCCCAGTAGACCTCCTTTGGCTTCTTAGGACAACAGATACAAAAGAGCAAGTTTCATATTTGTACAACTTACTACAAAGAATAAACTTTAAAATAAAACTTACATTTTAATTTAAAAAATTATACACTTTATAAATAAAGTATATACCCAACAAAAATAAAACAAAACAGGGGTGCCTGGGTGGCTCAGTTGGTTGAATGTCTGCTGTTGGCTCAGGTCATGATCCCTGAGTCCTGGAATCAAGCTCCACATTGGGCTCCCTGCTCAGCTGGGAGTCTGCTTCTCCCTCTGCCCCTCGCCCTGTTAGTGCTCTCTCTCTCTCACTCTCTCTCTGTCTCAAATAAAAAAAAACTTTAAAAAAATAAAGATAAATATAAAAAATAAAACAAAACAAAAAAAGAAAGAAATTGGAAATTAAAAATCAGTGGGAGGGGCGCCTGGGTGGCACAGCGGTTAAGCGTCTGCCTTCGGCTCAGGGCGTGATCCCAGCGTTATGGGATCGAGCCCCACATCAGGCTCCTCTGCTAGGAGCCTGCTTCTTCCTCTCCCACTCCCCCTGCTTGTGTTCCCTGTCTCGCTGACTGTCTCTGTCTCTGTCAAATAAATAAATAAAATCTTTAAAAAAAAAATCAGTGGGAAATCAATAGGAATATGTGAATGAATAATGGACACTCTATATTGATAGGGATCAATATTTCATGCAGAAGTTAAAACATTTGAACAAGTCACACAGGAAACTATGAGATAAAGAATAAGAGATATGACACTTTAAAAAAATCTAAAAACATTGTGTGTTTTCTAATTGCTTGTATTTGATTAATACAACAACCATAGAACTTTTTTCTTGTGGTGAACTAAAGATAAGAAAGTAATCAGAAGTAGTAAATATATTTTTAAACAAAGCAAATAGAAGTGGATGATGATCCAGAATACACGAGACAATAAAGAATAATAATGTTTCAGAGGACTCAGAAATTAGCACACCTGTAAGCCAGAAGGAATGGGTATTATTCATTATCATGAAAGGGAAAAATTCCAAATATAATCATCTAATTCATAAGTGTTTCCCACCTGACCTTTGAAACAGTTAAATATTTTAGACTTTGACACAAGCCTTCAAAGAGACCCAAATGCATTATTCAGGTGAGCAGATGTCTAGTTCTGCAGAGTTGTTTCAAAACCTCTCAGTGTAGACTCAAAGGAAACATGTTTAGCGCACAAAGAACAGTTTTAATCACCCTACCATGGTGTAAACACACAAATAAAGTTCTGTTTAATTACTGTCTTTCCAAGGCCCAGCTTGCATGGACTTCTGTCTCGGTTGTCTGGATAAGAAATTGAAATGAAAACTGCCTGGGTGGTGCAGTTATTAAGCATCTGCCTTTGGCTCAGGGCATGATTCCGGCATTGTGGGATCGAGCCCCACGTCAGGATTCTCTGCTTTGAGTCTGTTTCTTCCTCTCCCACTCCCCCTGCTTGTGTTCCCTCTCTCGCTGGCTGTCTCTCTCTGTTAAATAAATAAAATATTTAAAAAAAAAAAGAAAAAAAAAAAGAAAATAGGAAGCACTATTCAATTTAAGTATCTGTAAGACCCAGAAGAAACAGCACAATGCAGACCCAGGTAGCAAAACAGCACTATCGGCGAAGAGTTTCACGCCATGGTGGCAAAGACCACAGAATAGCCTCAGTATGTGAAGGTCCCAGGAGGTCAGAACCAGCTTAGACACGTGAAGAGTGTAGCTGAGCAGCAGAGGTCAGCTCCAATGGGCAGGGACTACACTTCAGTGCGCTCATCATGCCCAGAGGCATGATTATAAACTCAAGAGGACTGAATAGTGAGCACATGGGAGATAGTTTTCAAGATTTACATGAATATGTTAGTGGCAAGTCTCTATACATAGGATACAAAGCTTTCACAAATAGAGATTCTATAAATTAGGGGTTTCTGTTTGGGAACTACAGAAAGGAACTTAGGTGATCCCACGGTAAAGAAACTCATTAGAGCACTGGCGATGGGGAGTAGGGTGCAGGGTGTGGGGAAGGTCAATGTGGGAGAAATATAGAGAAGGCAGGGCAAATAAGGTTGTAAGTGGAGAACAAAAAAACAGAGTTAGAAACCAGTTTTATTCAAGCTTGTAAATAAATACAAATGTGATATCTTTGAAGGCAGGGACCATGTTTTATTCATATTTATTTTCACAGTTTACCCTCTCCCAGTTATATAATAGATAGATGTTCTACAAAGGTGTGTTGAATTAATAGTGAATAAATGAGTAAGATAATAAATATAGGAGCAAATGGATGGATGGGATGAATAAGTTGAAAATAGATGGATAAATAATGCTAATTTGGTGAAATCCAACAATCTGCATATAGAAATAAATGATGCCATAGAAATACATAGACGCTAACCTAGTTTGCCCGTTACAGAAGAGATCCAATAATTAAGATGGGCCATTAGATTAGCTACAAAGCATCTCATGACCCATACCTAAATTCTTTAGATGTCTTCTAAAAACTAAAGTGTTTGATTTTCTTTGATTTTGTGTATTTAGAGAGCACAGTTGATCAGCCTCAAACGGCTTGTGTTATTGAGGGATCATGATTGCAATGACATGCCTTTGAAAAATGACCCCAAACATGCCCGAATTCTTTCATCTTCTAAAATCATCTACAATAAGGGTCTGCCCATTCTGTTTGCTATCCTCTCCCCTCACCCAGAAGGTTTTCTAAAATGATAGCTAGAATAATGCCATAAAAACATTCAAAGTGCACCTGATCTCTGACAAGGAATAGCAAACAGTAAATTGATCCAACTCATTCATAAAAATCTTGGTGAAATGGCCACAACTCAGCAAGGATCATTCTTATATTCTAAAAGTTCTATTTCTTAGAAAATTTTCTATTTCAGGAAAGAAAAAGAGAAAGACTACAATTATGTGATCCTATGTGATCAAAATCTTTGGGGTGAGATTATATGATTTTGAGTCTTTTTAGCAAAGTTTTGCTTGTTACAACTTCCTAAAAACATGTGGACATTTCCGCCTTCACCTTAGCCTGTGGTTTTTTAATGTGTTATTTTCACACAGACCAACTAGAAGTTTGGTATGTTTTCCAGTATAACGTACATAATAGTTTTTAGTATCCAGTTATAAGTACGTCTTTCACTGCTCTTCAGGAAATTGTCACATCTGGCCACTAATAAGGCTAACAAGAATACTATGAGCATTAATGAAGAACATAGTTAGGAATAATAGTAACGATTTTTAAAAAAACCCTGATATTACTCTATAATCATTATATGCCAGGAGCTGTGCCCTGAGACTCAGACAAACTCCTCGCCTTTCTGTGAGAACCTTATGTCTTCCAAGGCAACAGTCTGCCATCTAGAAAAGGTGACATTAAATAATTCCTTGAAATATTTTTCTTTGACCTACTGCATGCTTTGGTTCAGCACATGCCATAGGTCACATGTGTACCTTTCTAAGAACTTCACAGTGCTGTTGACGGATATAACTTGAAACTGTCTTCATCCCATATAATAACTGGTTAGGCTTAACATTTTAGTGAGTATCCATAGTCTGATTCCTAGGTTTTTCAGAAAGCCCAAGATCACGTAGATGCAACAGGACCGAGCAGGTGCCTCGGAGCCAAAGTGGAACGTGGGGATTACGGGAGGATATCTTGTTGTTGCTCTTACTCACGAGTGCATACGTCTACACGTTAACATAACTTTCCCATTTCACACTGACCTTACTCTTTATCTAGCTATGGGACATGTGAGACAGACCAAGACCTGAAACATCAGTGAGCTATCTTGGAGAGGTGGTGTAAGAGAGCAAAGTGCGTCACATCACCTCCTGTGGCTACAGAGTCCGAGAAGTTGGTTCTAGGCAAGGACACTCCAAACTGTGCCAACGGATGGGAGATAAAGCCACAGGTTTACGTAGACAGTCTTCCCTAGCTCACACTCCTAACTGCATCTTGGTCTCTCTTTAACCATCTCAGATCCCTAGAATTCAGTGACAACCCCTAAGAGGCTCACAGGCTTCCAGCTCATCTCCTGCTGTGATGCCTCTGGCAATGTCCCTGCAGCCACCCTGACCTTTCTCATTTTTTTTCTGTTTTCCAGCTCTTCTCCACCCACATTCTCAGAGCCTTTCCACTACCTGTCAAGTCACCCTACAAATTTTCCTCCCTTCCTCACTCAGTTCCTACTTGTCCTTCTCATCTCCACTCAAACATCAGTTACTGAAGGAATTCTTCCCTGCCACTCAGACTATGTCAGGTTGCCCTGTTACAAACTCTTAGACCATGATAAATCTTTACCGATGAAACTTGCCTTATTTGTAATTTATATTTACGTTAAGTGATTATCTTCTGTCTGTTTTCTCATTGCACCAAAACCCATACACCCGATTCTATTCCCAGGGCCCAATGCTTGGGACAGAGTTTACGGTATTGGAGGAAAATTTGCTGGCTGCACAAATGATTCATTGTACATCTGTCAGAGTTGCAAAGAGAAATGAAAATGCATGGGGGTTTCATAAAAACTGTGATGACTACTTAACCAAGACAGCCTTAATATTCCCTCACCCCGACAAAATTTTAGACAGATTTCTTCCCAACAGTATGCTCCTGAATTTCCTTTTTTAAAGAGTTCTTACTTCAGAAAATTTGTAATTGCATTGTTTCTCTGCCCCTTTGAAATGTAACTCATCGTTTCCCAGCCTCCTGCTAGATTTATAACCCAGGAATGTGTCTAACAAGGACCTGGGAGCCGTTCCCTTGAAACGTAATCATGGCAGGTGATAGTGCCTCTGTCTCCCACTGACAATTGGAAGTAGGAGCCTGACTTTGATGAGTGTCAATAAGCAAACACAGATGGCCTACTCCCATTGATCAATCTCCTTACTAATGTCTTGCCGTCTTTTTCCACTAGCTCATCTCAGCCCTTAAAATCCTTCCTGCCTTTTGTTTCAGCAGAGTTGAGTTCAGTCTCTCTCCTGTATGGCAATAGTTCTGACTAAAGTGTCCTTGCCTGTTTAACTCGGCCTGGTGCAATTTTTCTTTGACATGATGCAACTGAGCACTGGCTTGGTGGTATATGCCAGAGGGGAGTCTTTGCTTTGCAGGTCAGAATAATGTTTGTGCTGTAACCACTATAGACTTTCCACGACCAGAGCTGAGAAGTTGGCCAGATTCCCTTCCACTCTTAAACAAGAAAGGTCTTCAACTGCTGGGATTGTGTAAGGGATAACTCTACCGCAGAAAGAATAAACAGAAGACTTATCCATTAAATTTATATCTGACAATATGATTTTCTGATATTTTTTCATGTTTCCTTCCCTGAAATTTTCTCAGGTTTAGTTGCATCACACTACCTGTGGCATTTCCTCATTGTCCAATAGCTTTATATTATTTTGGAGTTTCAACACCTATAACTAATTCCACTGAAAGGTTTAATTAAACGAGTTGATCACTTAGTCCATGTTGCTTAATTAAATGTGAAATTGCTGGTCAGAAGTCTTCACTGCAGCATATTTTCAAAATAGCTTGGTAAGCAGGGCAGATCTGATGCTTGACTTATCCTTAGGAAGTATCTGGGTACTAAAAAAAAAAACAAAAACAAAAACAAAAAACCTTTCAAAAATAGGAAACCAGGTCCACCAAAGGAAGGACAAGTGCGGGTGGACGGTCTGCATAGAGAAGTTTGCTAACATTTGTGTTTCTTTCCTCTCTTTCTTTTTCTTCCTTTCTTCTTTCTTTTCTTCCACAAATACTGCTGAATAAACATGAGCCAGACACATTTCTAGGCCTTCAAGATACACTAGTGAACTAAAACAAATTGAAAAAAAAATCCTGTTATCATAGACCTTACATTCTAATGTAACATTCCTTCTTTCTTTCCTTACTCCCTTTCTAAAACCAGATTGCAAAGATACAATCAGTTTCGGTGGAGCTGACAATTCCAGAATCTTAGTTCCAGAGCAATTAAAACACAAATGGCTTGTGTATGTCAGCTCAGCGCTGGGTCTGGAGAGTTCCGCTAAGGCTCCCCAGAGATTATTGTCATGTTCACCATCACTCCTAAAGACATAAGTCTCTGACTCCCAGAGATGAATTTAGAGACCATACTAAAGAACAGGAGAATGGTGAAGATCATGAGATTTTAAATAAAATTCAGAATGACCTCTCCTCCACCCTGCTGTATGACCCAGGGGAGACAACTAACAGGACACTCCTAGGGGAGTGGCTCTAGGAAGCCCGTAGGTTCTGGGTGCTAGAGCTGGGGCTGAAAAACAGTGAGGTGGGGGACTTAACAACACATTGTTTCATAATTTAAAATTGTGGTCTCACCTTGGCTTATGCTGTTCACTGAAAAGAAAGCGAGCCATCTCAAGAGCATTCTACTGTCTTATCTTTTTAGGCTCTATGTGATATCTTAATTGCACATGAATTACATTAAGCTTTCCTCCATGCAAGTCAACTAAAATCACCTATATTCCTGGCATTGGATTTTTACATTGGCAACATTATAATTATTCACTAGCATAGAAGGTACATTAAAAATTCTAGTAAGTTCATTGCTAGTCATGAATATGATTAACCAATTCCATGAACATTAGAGTATAATTAGCCATGATCTGCAATATTTATGTTCCCTTTAGGCATCATTATGTTTCCCTATGTGAGTAATTTTATAATCCATATGTCCATAAAGAACCAAGGATATTCAAATATGTTTACATTTATTTTCGTTCAAAATACTCAAATATGTTTATACTTATTTTCATTCAAAACACATATTCATTTTCAAATTTATGAAGATCCAAATGTGGATTATATGAAACTAGTCACAGAACAAAAAAATATTAAGTATAGTTCTTTGAAAATGACATTAGCTTCAAATGTTACATGATAATTTTATAAGCATATACTATAAAATATACACATACACTTTTATAAAATATGAAATATTAACTTTATATCTAATTGTTATTGCTATTAATCCATGAATTTGCTAATTATTTTTAAAAATACTCTAAACAATGTATTGATTTAGCTACTAAGCATTGTGCATTCACAAAAGAAATAATCTGTCTCCCACAAACAAAGAAAGGATAACATAACCGGAGGAGTAAACTACACAAGGATACTAAGCAAGTAAGTTAAACAGTATCTGCATTTTATGCTTATCTTTCCAAATTGAGGATATTACAAACAGTGCTGCCAAGAGCGTTCTTGTATAGTGGACATGTGCAGGAGTTTATTTTTATGTTCTTTCTCCGACTGGGGCCCATAGTACAAATTTGAATGGAAACAATGATTTCAAGCATCTCAGACATGTTCTTAATTTCAAAGAGGATGCTTCAAATATTTTCCCATTGAGAATCATGTATTGTAGGTTTTGGTTATGTAACTTTTATGTATTTTTATTTTGCTATTTTTTTAACCATAAATGGGTACAGGAATCTATCAAATGTTTATGGGCATCTATTATCATAAAACTGTATCATACAGTTTTAGGTGCTTTCATATGCTTATGTGGTGAATACTTTAAAATTATTTTTAAAGTTTTTTTTTTAAAGATTTTACTAATTATTTGAGAGAGAATGCACATGAGCAGGGGGAGGGACAGAGGGAGAAAGAGAATCTCCAGCAGACTCCCCGCTGAGCACAGAGTCTGACTCAGGGCTTAATCTCACCACCCTGAGATCCTGACCTGAGTCAAAATCCAGACTAGGATGCTTAAACCAGCTGAGCCACCCAGGTGCCCCTTTGTTTGGGATTTTTGCATCTATGTTCATGAGTGACATTGGCCTATACCGTTCTTTCTTCTATGTGATTTTTATCACTTGCACCTTATTTATTCTTTTCTGGATTAGTATTGCCAGAGGGTTTTCTTTAATTTCATGAATATTTTAAAATAGCAAGGGAGGTTATACAGAGTTTTGTAGACCTTCTCTATTATTTCCTTATTTTCTACTTCATTGATTTCTGCTCTTGCCTTGATTTTTATCCAATATAGTTTGTTCTAAAGATATCTTTCAACTATTATGAATTAAAAAATGAAAGGTTTTGTTGAAAGAGACATTATTAACTAAATATTTCTATCATTTCTATTTGTTTTCTAATTTTCACACTAATTTGGAAGAGAATGAAAAGATAATCTCTTCTGGGTAAAGACCTTTATCAGTTGTCAATTTATTGCCCGTCAGCTCCAAAACCAGTGCTCATTGGTTTGCTTGAGATCCTGGGGTTAGAGGACATTGGAAGGAACACTGTAAGAGGGAAGGATTTTTTTCTATGGGTATGGTATGCCCTCTTTCCTTTTGTCCCTGCAGTGATAGGCTAGCCTATGAGACACCCAGTGGAGCTCACCCTCAGCTTCCTCTGTGGGCATTTCTCAGCATTTTTCAGCATTCCCTATGGATGACTTGACTGTGGGAATTTCCCAGTGGCCCCCATGGATGATTTCCCAGCACCCTTTGTAACTGACTTCTCAGTAGGTCTTTCAAGGACCCCAGCAAACTTCCCAGAGAGTTCATTGTCCTCTCAGATTTTTATAAATTTTGAGGACACTCCAGCACAGGTTTTTCTGCCTGCCAAAACCCCAGGAGGAGGCTTCTATCTTCCCAGTCCTGGTCCTGGTGGCTGTCTGCTTCAGCCTGCTGATTATAGAGGCCTGAGGCAACTCAGCTAACTTCTCCAGCATCCATTGAGTTGCAATCACATCCCCTTCATAGGCTCTGAATCTCAGCCTTAGAGAGTGGTCCTTTTCCAAGTTTATGCCTCCTTTGAGCAGTCTCCTTCAGCATTAAATATTTTTTAAGAGCTCTCATATCCTCTTAATAGACAATCTGTAGCTGATATTTTTTACACTAAATATTGAAACTTTGCGTTAAACTTTGTATCGAACATTCCCTATTTAATTACTGTCTTATTTCTGTCTTCTGACTAGAACTTGACTGGTCCAACACCCACCCCCCCACACACATGCAAAATACATGCAAGACATATACAAGATTGTTTATAGCATCACTACTTAATACACAGAAAATGGAAACTACTGAAGTACTTATCAATAATAGAATGGTAGATTATATTTAGTAGTATATTTATTCAGAGTCAATTAGCTTTTTAGTTGCTGTGTAACAAATTTCCACAAACGCAGCCATGTAAAACAATACACAGTTACAATCTCATAGTTTCCCTTGAAGTCACTTGAAAACCTTAACGTTTCAGGTTTGAATTTTCTCGGCACTGTGTAGATCTGGCTAATGGTTTCCCTCAGGCAGTAGCGGGTTAGTAAGGTATGAACTAGGAAGAGTAATTCTGTCTCTGCAAAGGTTAAGGTTAGAAGGGCCTTCAAGGTGTCCTCTCAATACGAGAGGGGTCAGGGAGGAGTCCAGAAGTTCATAAGCTTCCCTAAGAGCAGGAGAATTTGAGAGAACCTGTCAATCCTCTTCTATGTGAGAGGGTAGCCATTCCATTCAAATGGCTGAGATCTCTCAAAGGCAGTAGGGCTGACTTGTCTAAGAGAGTACAGTGAGAGACTAGGCGAGCAGTGATTCTCACAGCTTCCCCGTTCCCACAAACCCCCACCTTCCAACCGAGCCCTCCCTCAGTCTCACCTCTACTTGGCTGTGGAGACCCAGCAAAGCAGCTGTTGCTTGTAGACTGTGTCCCCTCTAGTTCAATAGATAATGGGAAATATTTCACGTAATTCTGTGTTCTTGAGTAGCCTCAGAGACTAGGCACAGGGAGGAAGACTGTGTAGTAGTTGTGAAAATCCAGTCATGGCCACAATTTTCCCAAATCCTTTTAATTTTTTAATTTCTACTCTTCCTGGACCATAACTTTTGTGTTTTTGTTGTTCTATTTTGTTTTTGAAGACTGTCATTAAATGTCTGAGATTGACAGAGAGAGAAATTTTTACAGTAGCAATATTTACAGAAATGCAGTTCTAAACTTACAGGATAACAAAGTTAACTAATCCCTACTTTATTTGAATACAGAATTTGGAATTTGTTGGGTTGGGTGTGCTATGCTACCGGTGAGAACACTGGGTTTTGACTACAGTGAAGCATGTGCAGTACTTTTATTGTCCTATATACCACATATTTCCTATAAAATTTCTTTATTTTAACTTTGGCCGTCATAATAGTTTGTGACTTAAAATGAGCTCATTCTAGTGAGGTACAGCAGGATTAACTCATGTTGAAAAACCCAAAATTCCCAAACAATTTTCTGTGCTCTGAATCATGGTTGGAATTTGAGAGTGGATTCCTTCTGATTTAAACCGAATTACATATTTTTATGGTAATTAAATACTAAGAATTATTATTATGTTTTACACATGAAATACTCTCACTGATCATGTCCTTTTCCCCAAATCCTGTTCTGTGATTTCCTTGTCAGCATTTCTGGCATAATAAATGAAAAGAGCTTTAAAAAATGTGGGAAACAAAGCATGGAATAGAGATCCATTTGTGTGAACTCTTGTAGCTATGTTCCAGGAAAAAATAAAGGCGGAGAGTCAATATTCTTTGTGTTTTAGTTAAACGCGAGCTGGGAAGAGCTATTTCTGTCTCTAAGTTGATCTTCGGGTCGGAACAGTAAGCAGCTGATCTTTGCAGTGCGGGGCTGAGCACGGATGAATTGTTGACCAAGGTTGAGACAGGTTCTGGAGGTCATTCGGCCCCCTTCGGAGCAGAGGTGCTGGCCCAGAGCTAGCGAATGGACCAGAGAAAGGTCACTGTGCCTATAGAGACTAAATACAATCTGTGAATCAGGCAGCAGCTTAGCTGCCCAACGGCCCTGGGGAAGGAGCCCTGGTGCAAACAGGCTCCCACTTTAATACTCTTAGTGTTTGATTCCTGGAAAAGTTAATCTTGCTTCTTGGCCTGCCTGCAGCTGGAGAGTGCAGCACGGTTCCTAAACGTGAATTTGAATGTCCTCGAGCTAAAGTTATCCTTACGCATTCTTGGTAGTGAGCCTGATGTCCTCCCGACGCCTTAATTCAGGGAGGAAAGCTCACCTCCGCTTTTTCTTGTAGGAACTCAAAACCTTTAAAGTAGGCACTAGAGTGGTTCAACCATGGCTCCTGTGCCTAAATTAGGAGGAGGCACTTAGGGTGCTCTCTTGTGAAGTTCACTATGGTTCTGTAACAAGCGCTGGCTCCCAGTTCTATTTTGATACTTGATTTTCATAGTGATAGACCCAGGCTTCGTTGTCAAACCCAAGAATGAGTTCCTGGGTCCCAGTGAGGATATTTAGAGATGTCAGAAGTTATAGTAGAGAGAAGTTCCTTCAGCATCCGTCTTTACCCTGCAAAGCCATTTAATTTCAAGGGCTAGCACTTTTCCAGCACTGGAAAGCCATAGAATGCTTGGATGTGTTATTTGGTAGTCACCGGTCTCTTTCTAAAGAATCACGTTTTCCTTTTCACAATCTGGCCTGCAAGGAAGAGTCAGCAGTTAGCAGTTTTGATGACCCCAAACATACTGCGACTAATGGCACTGATTTTCTCGTTTATTCAAGCTAATGTAGAAGGCATTGGTCGCCTGGACATTCTCCAGTGAGAAACAGTCTTTTCTGTTTAGCCCCCGCTGTTCGTACCCCACTGAGAACCATCACACACAGAACAAATATGTTAATTCTGCCTTCTTGTTTCTTCCTATACCTCTCTTATCATAGATATTTATGCATTACTTCCCCAAGAAAGTGTGAACCTTGGCAAAAACTCTTTCCACCTCTCATTCCCTGAATTCAAATGATCCCTTTAATATTATTTCAGTAAAAATTAGTTATTGTTATTTAATGTCCTAGTTATAAATAACTTGCCCATTATGTCCCATAATTTAGTAATTACATTCAATTTGGAAAATAAAATACTCACAAGTTACATTTTAAAAATCATTATACAGCTTTATCATAACATTTTAAAATAACATTACTATACTAGCCTTTACATTGAACTCAACGTTGGCTATCGCCTTTGATTTACCACTTGCTTTTACTTTACAAGTATATTTTCAGGCCAACACCCATCTAAGCAGCTGCTTAACAAGAGCTAAGACCTTAAAATGGGAATTTTCTCAGTTTAGTCCGTTAGTCTTATCTTTACTACCTGCACACAATTTTAAATCTACCCTTCAATGATAAATTCCCTTTTTTTGAAAGATGTCTGCTGCTCCAAACCTCTGTGTTATTAATCTCTACTCAAGTGTGCAAGAATACGGCTAAAGTTGCTTCACCTGTGTAAGTGTCAAGGTGAGGGGAAGATGTCTCAGCAGTTAAAGTTAAGAATAATGGTATAAAAATAAAGACCTGTACAAAAAATATGCTCATATGATTCATATTCTTTTACATATATACACATAATGTATTCTATACATTTTTGTATGTATGGTACATTTTCTACTAAAAGGGAATTCAGTGGCGGGGGGGGGAGAATAATGACATAATCATCACACCCTAGTAGTAAAATCTAACCTTACAGGAAATGGCAACGATTCTGTGCTTTCGAACCAAAAAGATAAATAAAATGTAAATTGCACAATATAACATTAAAAGTGTCACCTGTGTGCCTAAAGCCTAATGAAAAGAAAATCTAAGAGACAAAAAGAAATCTTGGGAGATATGTGTGAATTTTGGAACAAATGAGGTTACCGTGAGGAAAGCAAGGAGCTGAGCAAGATGCCCAAGTGAATGAACCCACAACTCTACAGAGAACAGAAGAGCAAAAGAGAAAGAAGCAAAATTATGAAACCAGGGTGAGTTTCCAAGGAAGAGAAAAACGAAGAGCACAATCGTGAGGGGGAATGATAAAAGTTGAAGTGTGAAAGGAGACGCATCTTGCAAGAAACTTGCAATTACATAAGGCAAAAGAGAAGGACCAAGGAAATGTTTTCTTTCTGACAGTCAGGGAGAGAAAGCTGTAAGACCTTGTGAAAAGGGAGATGCTTGTAACGTGTCTTTCCCTGCCTCTTCTTTCAAACAAGTGCAGCTGCTGTCAGTTAACCAGAGAGGGTACCATTTGAGTTTGGAATACCAAACAAGAGGCAAATAAATAGAGTATGTTTTTGGTCAAATCTAGATCGACTAAAATTTGCACCTCCAAGGACTCTCAAGAATTCATAGATATTATTATAGGATTCTAAGTCCTATCTTTGAGATACCCTATAGAATAGTTTCTGTTTCTAAAACCCAGAAACAGTGTGTGTATGGTAGTATTACTATTAATATAGTTATATTAATATATTTATGTATTAATTATATATTATATATATTACTTTTAATTAATAATACTATATATTAAAATTAATATATAGATTTTTTACATTAAAACTAACAGAAGAAAAAATGTAACTTTGCTTGCTAGACTGGATAGATTCAATTTAATTTTTATAGTTATTAGAAAATAAAATATTTGGGATTTATCCCCTTGCCCACCCCCCCCACGCCAGAAGTTATAAACACGCTTAACATGTCTAGAAACATTGTTAAGAGTTTATTTGCTATATTTGTAACTCACTATCAGGGAAAATTTGATCCCTCACAAATGCATGTAGTCCTAAATTGACAAATTTGACGAACTAGGCATTGTGGGATAGTTCCCATGGTATCCAGTATCCATTCACTGATGAATCAATGAGGCTCATTGTCAGGTTCCACATGAAGTACAATGTAGGGAAGGTAAAAAAGACTTTTCTGATATTTCTTTGAATATTTTCTCTCATCCCTTTTCTCCATTTTCTTTTCCTGAAACTTCTACTTATTGGATGCAAGACTTCATGTATTATCTATGACTCATTTTTTTATTTCTAAATTTGTCTCTAATATTTTAGGCAATTTTCTTGATTTTGACATACAATTCTTTTAACTTTTATTTGCATTTGGGCAGTTTTAAAGTCCAAGGGATCTTTCTTCTCTCGATTCCTACATCAGGTTCTTGTTTTAAACATGCAATTTTTTTCTTAATTGTCTTTTAGATTTTACCTTTTCTTCTCTGACATGTCTTTTTCATCCACATTCTCTCTCTTTCTCTGTCTTTCTCTGTCTTTCTCTTTTTTTTCTTTGAACTTTGGTCTTTCCTTCTTCAAGTTTTCCTCAGATGTCTGTAGATATTTTATTTTTCACTCATATTCAGCATTTATAATAGCACCTGCCACCATTAACTTAAGTTCTGCTTAAATATAAAGAAGAAGGGGGGAAAAACAAAAGGAGAAGCTAGAAAGTCTGACAGGGATCACTGTATGTGGATGAAGTTAACCGAAGGCAGGCTTCTTCTATGCTGAGCAGGGAGACAGCTGGTTGTAACTCAGATGAGACCAAATGAAAGAAAGCTTAATTCTGGGGTATCAACTCTTACACTAGCCATGCTAGTTCTCCTCAGGCAGTTTTTTTTTTCTTCCATTTCTTTAGAGAATAACTTTAATTTTTATCTCTGGGGACCGCTGGGGTTTCAGCATCCTCTAGCAACCAAGGGAAGACAACAATCTTGTATATAAACCTATCTATGTCCCTATATTCAGCTTTTCCAGAATCTTGCCCTTAGTTGTAGTGTTGTCAAGTTCCTGACAAATATTAATGCTTGGCATTCAGGAAAGAGCAATCAGCATTGGCAGAAATTCTCAGGAACTTCCAAAATTATAAGTTGTTTTATATTTTTCATAACAATTATTTACATATTTCTAAAATGATGAAAATCATAGTAAAGGGGATGATTTTTCTGTGATAAGATCACACCAAAAGTTTCAGACTTTATTTCTTTTTTAAAAAATATTTTACTTATTTATTTGAGAGAGAGACACACACAGCAAGAGAGAAAGAGCACAGGCAGGGGGATGAGGGAGAAGCAGGCTTCCCGCTGATCAGGGAGCCTGACGTGGGGCTTGATCCCAAGATCCTGGGATCATGACCTGAGCTGAAGGCAGATGCTTAATTGACTGAGCCACCCAGGCACCCCTTCAGAGATTTTTCTATAACAAAAAATAACATAATAATAAATGTATGGTTTGTTAATATTTTATACTGATACATTGTGACAAAATTATATGTTTTAGTAACATGTAAAACATTTTTATTTCTGATATAAATATTTGATAACAAGACATCTTAAAAGAAGCGAATTCCATGTATCAGCATTTCCTCTTCTTGCTTTTGACTTGACATCAGTGGTATCATGAGCTGAATTATGTCCTTCTAAAATTTATATGTTGAAATCCTAACTCCCTGGTACCACAGAATGTGACCACATTTGGAGATAGGGTCTTTAGAGAGGTAAATAAGTTAAAAATGAGATCATTAGGGAGGGTCTTAATCCCATATATCCTAATCCCATATATGTGCTTATAAGAAGAGGAAGTTTGGACACAGACATGTGTGTGCACAGAGGGACGACCGTGTGAAGACACGGAGAAAATGGCCATCTACAAGTCAAGGAGAGAAGCCTCAAAAGGAACCACCCTTGATCTTAGGCTTCTAGCCATCAGAACTCTGCAGCATTACATTTCTGTTGTTTAAACCACTCGGTCTATGGTACTTTGTTATGACAGCCCAAGCTAACTAATACAAGTGAATTCCTTCAAACAAGAAACATTTCTATGTAGATTGCTAAACGTTGGTTCTTGCATTCCCAATTTCTCAACTGATTTTTTTTTTTTTTTTGGATTCAACATTTGCAGGAGTGTACAAGTTTTCCAATAAATGTCAGGGAGGAATTTCAACATGAAAACAATAGTCATTTTACTTGTCGAAATGCAAGGACATCTGAGCTTGTCTGTAGGATAAATCATCAGCTGCAGGCTGTCCACATGGCTTCAGTGTTGAGGATCCTTAAGCTGTTCCATGGATCCACTCTTGAATACACTGCCCATCTTCCCCCCGAAATATACTGCAATATCTTGACCACTTATGGCTCCCTTTCAATTATCATTGTTATATGAAATATTTCCTTCTTCTTCCCATTAGTTGAATGATATTTGGGGAATAAGGAGAGACACAATCATGGGATAAGTCTACCATTTTGGATCTGAAAAACCCTTGAAATATTATGTCATTTTTTTGGTAGATTTTGTGTGCAACAACTGAAGGCAAAGGAAGAAATAAATATTCTTTTCAGATCTATAAAGAACAATTTCTGAGATAATTTTAGAGGACATTAATCTTAGTCAAATTTTGAACTCAAGTATACAAGAATATGCCTTTATTTTTTATAACTGAAATTAATCTGTATCTCAAGCACTCATTATGTTTCTTATTTTTTTTAAATCTCAATTTATTATCATCTCATTCAATTCAGGTTTACCCCAGCAAGTCCAGCTTTCGACACCTGCTTTTTCCCTGGAATTATACTATAAAATCCAAAGAAAACTTTAATGTCAGTGATTATATCAACCTATCCTAAAGCAATAGATGCCAGACTCAAGTTCTATTGTAATTGGAGGACAACTGTATTGGTAACCTATTGCTGCTGTAGCAAGTTACCCCCAAGCTTCCTGGCTTAAAACAGCACAGACTTATTATTTCATAGTTCTGGAGATCAAAAATCCAAAATCAATATCAAGATATTGGCAGGGCTGTATTCCTTCTGAAACTCTAAGGAGAGATTTTTTTCCTTGCCTTTTCCAGCTTCCAGAAACGTCCTGCATTCTCTGATTCCTGATCTACTCCAAGCTGCGGCATCTCTTCAATCTCTGCTTTATTGTCACACCTTCTCTGACTCTACTGACTTCCACTTCGCTCTTTTAGAAACCCTTGTGTTTACACTGGGCTACTTGAATAATCCAGGATAATCTTCCTATTTTAAGATCTGTAAATTAATCATATCTGCAAAGTATCTTTTGCCATGTAAGGTAACATATTCATAAGTTTCAGAGTTGAAGGGATGGACGTCTTCAGGGGCCATTTTTCTGCCTACACCAAAGAGGTGGCAAACTTAATCTATGGTATATAAAATACTAACACAGTAGCTAATATCCTACCACAGAGTAAACCAAAAATAAGGATTTTGTTTGTTTGTTTGTTTATTTGTTTGAAGAGAGAGAGAGAGCAAGCAAGCACAAGCAGAGGGCAGAGGGAGCAGTAGACACCCAGCTGAGCAAGGAGCTCGATGCTGGACTCGATCCCAGGACTCTGGGATCAAGACCTGAGCCGAAGGCAGATGCTTAACCAACTGAGTCACCTAGGTGTCCCCTAAAATAAGTTTTTTGCTAATGAATTCTTATATTGCAGACACTTTAAAATGTAATTCAAATTGAAAAGGGATAATGAATTGCTAATTGTGCACTACATATTCATTTATAAATGTAAGCCAGGATAAAAATGAAAGTTCCTCTTTTTCCACGTCAGGCACAAGCATCCAAACCACAGAAAAGACCTCACTCAATGACCGAAGCACTGAGATGAATTTTGTATAATACATTAAAACAAGTCCTTTTAAATTCAAGTCATATGTAAATCAGGAGGCAACTTCTTTAGAGATTATCGTTTTAGAGAGCGTCACTAAAAAGCTATTCATTTTGTTTCAGGCACAATAGGCTGATCGGTTAAATGGTAGGCAATTTCTATTATTTGAAATATATCAAAACCTAAACCCCTTAGAGATTTCTTTTCTAGTAACTCATAGGAAAGCACCAGTCTGCAATAACAGAGAACATGAAGAGAGCAAACTAGAGGGAGGGAACAAATGGGAAGTGAGAATATCACTGGTAGGAAATAGTATAGGCCTCCCAGAATGGGACCTGCACTCACAAATAAAATCTTTGTGACCCTTTGCAACTTTTGTCCAATGGCAGACAGAGATGGAGTTCCATAGAGAAAGCTCGGATGTGGGAGGGAAAGAGGGGCAAGAGCGATGTTCACAGATAAGACCCATTTGAGGCACTACCAAGGCATCCTTTTGTTCCACAGGAGGTAGGGAAAACCACAGGGGAGCTCTGGGAAAGGTTCAGCAAAGAGCTAGCAGAAGGATCAACACAAGCTAGCTCAGGCTGAATTCCTAGGCTAAGGCTTCTGAAATCTAAGAGATAAGAAAAGTTGAAGACACAGGAGACCTAGCAGAATGGGACACACAGGTAGACATTGCTTCATTCCCATGGAGGAAGTGAGATGGGAAAGGCTGCCACTAAAACAGAGTGGGATGGGGTTCTTGAGGCTCCTTGGGTGTGAGAAGAGAAGCAGAGCACTGTGTTTGGAAAAGTCTGACTGCTGAGGTGAGTACTCTGGCTTCCTAACAGACTGGCCTCTGGGATACCAGGAAGGTAGGGCGGGCTCTGCAGAGATGGGGATGAGACTGGGGTGGGCTTCAAGGGAATCTGTGTAGAATGCTATAAATGCTATAAATTTTGACAATTTTAGTACCGGGCATGAAAGAGAGTGAGGGGAAGAACACTTTGGAGCCCTATTCCCTGCTTTGCCACTAAATAATTATGTTACCTGCGGAAAGTCACTTAGTCTTTCTGGAGTCTTAAGTAAGACTCACTAGGGGACTTTTCTGTGTGAGTTTCCAGGGTCATGGCTTTTGTGATCTACTTTGTACTTCTTAATAGTACATACCTCATATATTTGATATGATGTAACAACATAAAGACCCTAGAGAAATGCCTGCTATGTAATAAGTGTTAGCTCTTACTATCACTCCTTTCCTTTCCCATGACCACTTGTGTAGTCCAGACTCTTATTGTCTCACATTTGGATGACTTTAATGGTCTGTGTACCATTTTCCCTATCTGCAGGGTCTCCTCCACATAACTCCAACCAGAAAGAACACCAGCCTACTGATTCTTAAAGACCAATCAATGAAGCCCCTTAAATTCTAAGCACAAGCAAGATCAGGGACTGTTCCAAAAGCACAAAATTAACATGTACATATTTCTGGGGAAAGCTCCTTAGCTTTCATTAAACTTTCAAAATAATTTAAAAAATTAATCTCAGACTACTTAAATTGGTGCATGTTTCTAAAGCACCTCATTCATCACTGGATTGTTCAGATCGGAGAAGAATTTCCCTACTCCATTTACCTGTGCACCCATCTACTAAACTACTTCATCCTCTTTTAACTTTTCTCACATCTCCACCATCTCCTTACCTATCCCTAAGCTATTTCCTGGAGAAAATAGATGTCATCAAGATGCATTTCATGAGCTTCCACTGTGACAGCACCCCAGCCAGGTCTTAAGGGTTGGTTTGATCCATCTTAGGTACTCCCTGCTTGCTAACCTAAATCCCTTGGTCCATAGCAGAACTAACCTACTTTCCTTGAGACTTGTAGACTGCTGGCCTTAAGGAGTGAAGGATCAAACTTTCCTAGAAGATAAGACCTGACCACAGTGACGCCAGCAAATCTGTTCAGGGTCATGTCGACATACGGGTAACCACCTGGGCACCAGCATCTCCTGCATGGAGCTTCTCTCCCTTTTCCTGCGTCTCCCCATTTAAAACCTTTCAGGTTCACTTGGACGGGGAAAATGGTCTTTGGGACACTAGACTGCCGTCTTCCCAGGTGTCAGTTCTTGAATAAAGCAAATGTTCCTTCCCTACCCTCACTTGTCTCTCAAATATTGATCTTCAAGTGGCAAGCAGCTGAACTTGACTTTGGAACCCATAACACTACCACCTCTTCCCCCCATTCATCCACCTTTGGCCTGTTGAAGAGTACTGTGCCACACAAAGGTCAAGCCCGCCCCTGGTGTATCATTCATTTGCTCTTCATCTTAAGGGTATCACTCAAGCAAAATCTCCCTTTACCTACAGCATCACCAGATTCCCTGTTCTTGGATCTTTCCCTTCAGCATGCAAACATGCTTTTGATATTTCTCCCACATAAAAACGAATTCTTCAATCTCTTTTACCACCAGATCCCTCCCCTCTTCTTTGCTCTCCTATACAGGAAGACACCTCAAAGAGTCATCAGTGTTCACAGTATAGACACCCCCCTCCCCATTCTCTTGGACCCATTCCAGCCCAACTTTTATCCACATTATTCTACCAATACTCTTATTGTGAAGGCTACTGATGACAACCAATTCTATTAATAGTTTCCCATCTGATCCAAAATAAAACCAGAGTTTTGCTATGACTTAGGATGCCCTATGTGGCTTGGTTCTTCGTAACTTCTCCCTTGTATCTTAGTCATTTTCACTACTTAAAACCAAATTGGTCTCCTCTCTGCCTAAAATATTAAGTAAGTCCCCACCTAAGGGCTTTTGCATCTGGAATTTCCTTTGTCTAGAATGTTCTTCCCATAGAAACTGTCAGCTAAATTTGTCATTACTTCCAGGGTTCTTCTCAAATTCACCTCCTACAGAAACTTTATCTAAAATTTCAACCTTCTTTTTCAACACTTCATATCTTCTTTTCCTGCATTATTGTTTTTCCCTCAGCACTTGCCACTTTCTACCTTAATATGTATTTTACTTAACTATGCTACCATCTGTTTCCCTCAATAGAATGTAAGCTCTATGTGGGCAGGAATTTGTGTCTGTTTTGTTCACTATATCATCAGAGCCTAGAACAGTGTGGGACACATAGATACTTGTTTAAGAAATCAACAAATGGATCTTATTTTACACAGTGGCACATATAAATCTGCTAATGATGCCTTCTTCCTTTGAAAGACTTTCTTTACTTATTTTCCAGAACTTCACATTTTTCCAATTTTTCTTCTATTTTCCTAGCTTCTTCTTTCAGTTCTTCTTAGCCCATTTGTTCCTCAACATCCCAATCCAAAAATGTTGGAGTGCTTCAGGGTTATAGTTGAGTTGTACCCCCTCACCCCCACAAATTCATATGTTGAAGTCCTAACTCCCAGTACCTCAGAATGTGACCTTATTCGGAGATAGGGTTTTTACAGCAGTAACCAAGTTAAAATGAGGTCATTAGCATGGGCCCTAATCCAATATGACCTGTGTCCTTATAAAATGGGGAAAATTTGGAGACACACACACAGGGATGATACCATGTGAAGATCAAGACAAAGATCTGGGTAATGCTTCTATAAACCAAAGACTGCCAACAAACCACCAGAAGCCAGGGAGAGGCTAAGATCAGATTCTCCTCCTCAGTGCTTTGGAAGAACCAATCTAGCTAATACCTCACACAAAATTTTGCCTCCAGAACTTCATTTGTGCTCTATTAAATTTCTCTTGCTTATTCCCCAGTCTGTGGCACCTTGTTATGACAGCCCAAGTTAATTAATACACCCAGGGGTTATGTGTTGATATTCTTTTTTAGCTACATTTAGTCCCTTGTGATTTCACAACTTGCGTCTTTAAATCTCATTTCTATACTGAAGTCTTCCAAATTTGGCCTGCAAACCCGCATGTCCTCAGAACCCCTTAGGTACGTAACATGTCCAAGGCTAACCCATCTTCCCTTGGAACGGCCTTCCCCCTCCCCCCTGGTCTTTTCCATCCTAGTTCATAGCCCTTATTCTTCAAGTTGCTCAGGCAATTTACCTTGGAATCATTCTGCACATTTCTCTTCCCTATCTTCAAACTATCCACAAAAAATCTGATGCTACTTTTGAGGCATATGCAGACTCTATTTCTCACCACCTGTGCTGTGTGGACCCCGGTCACCACCATCATCAGTTGACTGATTTCTAGCAATAGCTTCCTCATTCCTCCCCCTGCTTCCATCCTCTGCACCCCTTCACCCTATTCCCAACACAGCAGCCAGAATGATCCTGTTAAAATGCAGTTCAGATAATATCACACCACTGTCTGAAAGTCTGCTGCATCTTTTCATCTCACTGCTAAGTCCTTATGGCAGCCTGTGAGGCCCCACAAGATCCTTGGTAACCTCCCTGATCTCGTGTCCTACTCTGCCCAGTCCTGCTCCCACAGCTCCTGCCACGTCGGCTTGCTTACCACCCAGATATGCCAGGATTTTCCCCTAACTTGCACCTGCTTTTCTCTCCGCCCAGAACACTCATCTCTCAGATATCTAAATTGCTCATCAGGTTCATTTGATCAATAATCCTTGAAGGAATGAGGACTAAATTGAGAAGACTTACATTAATAAGATAAAATTAAAACTCTTTAGATATGCATTTGAATTGCATTACAATTATGTCCCCGTTTGATCTTTACGAGTGTCTTATGTGCCAATAACACTAGAAGTTTTCGGTTTTCACTGTAGTGCTTTGCATAGAAAGGTCACTTAACAAATATTTAATGATTTGTGGAATCAGAAATGAGCAAAAGATATAGTTAGCCCTGTTCACTTCAACTTCTGTCAACTGTTTTGCATTTACTGGTAGTTCTAGACTAGTCTCTCCTTATATAGCCATTTGTTCTAATTGTAGCAAATGAACCTGAGGAAAATTTTCTCTTGTGATGATAATGATTCCCCATTAACGGTTAGGGTCTATCGACTCTCATTTTCTTCATTATTTCTTCATTATTTCTTTAAGGATTTTGGTAAGAATTTAAGATCCATTGCCCAAAATTGATCAAAAAAATCCCCCAGAAGTTTATTATTTCCTTGTTTTATATTACTAGACCCCAGTTTTTGGTAGGGCACATGACTATCCAGAAAAAAACAAAATATTTTCTAGCCTGTTTTCCAAATGACTCTGATCATAAAACTATGCTCTAGTCAAAGAGATTCTTAGCATAGAATATCAGTTAAAAGAGAACTTGCATGCATTCTTTGCCCCGTTTTTTCTATGCTCTTTCTTCTATCCTACCGCCTAGAATGCAGAGATAATGGCTGGAACTCCAGCTGCAATTTTGGATCATGAGGAGAGGTTTAGATTTCTGAGGGCTTCATGGAGCAATATCTTCAAACTAACCCATGATATTCTCCCTCTGGCTTTAGATGAGACAGAAATCTCTCTCATATTTAAGTCACTGTGATTTTAGAACCCACACAGAATCAAACATAGTCCTACCTCAAACATCACAAAAACTATCTAATGCCTGGAACTTGAGAGCTAAAATGAGTTACTGCTGCATCATTTAACAGAATCAAAACAATAGAAAGTGTCCGTAATGATAATCAAAGATCTTTATTTTCTCTATTTAATTTCCTACAATCCTTTTGGAAAAATAGTCATGTTTCCAAATGTACTTTCACTGAAGGAAGCTGATGACCAAAACATTATTTGAGTAATTACGGAAAAAAAATTTATTACTGAAAAACAAAGGTTCCATTCAGTTTACATTTTACACATACTTCACACAAGCAGAAAGGAAAGATCAGATGTCAGAAACAGAGGCCATTCTGTTTCTCTGAAATACCACAACAGAAGAGAGCCTTCGGCAATGAGAGATGAGAATTGGAGAGACTTTACACCTTACTCAAAATAAATGATGCCTAAAAATGTGAAAATGTATGCCACTTTCTGAAAATCTGTTTTGAAGAATGCCTTTTTATCTTTGTTTTTGGTTTTCTCTTAGACATTTTGCAGTTTATATAACACAGCATTCTAGCTGCTTAACATTCAAATTTAGACACACTGATTATGTGCTCCACGCTTCTGAATAGTTAAGTATGCTCTATAAATAAACATATCATTTGTGCTCTATTACTACCCTCCCCAAAAGCTTCACATAATTGGAATTAACCTAGTATTTACTTATCCTTAAATATATTTTTGCTAGAAAGGATACGCAGCATACGAAATTACAGGATCTTTATGAGTTAAAGACAAATTTTAGAACTCTCAAATAATATTTACAATGTAAACATCACAGTTATTACATTAGGATAAAGTAAATCACAAAATTCACAACACTATATATTTTATTTGGTTTTGATATTGAAGTTGTTTTCTTGAATTACGTGTGTAGAACTCAAAATATAATTACTTCGTCTATCATTTTCCTTCACGAATTCTGAAAAAGAAAGAATTGGTGTTTTAAGCATAAAAATATTTTTATTTACAGCATCTTAGTTTCAGTCACTCACTTGATCACATCTATTTCCCTATGCCCTTTGTGAAGAGCCTGTCATGACAGGAAATCATGTTCTGGGATATCAGAAATGTATCTCCCAAAGGACTGATTATCAAAAAGAAACTCAAACGTGAAGAGGCACTTTAATTAGGCATTATAATTACCCATTTTTAATTTTCACACATGGTTGACACACAGGATTTCCCATTAAAAGAATTTGTCCAAAGTTACCCATTCAGAAAAGAAAAGAAGGGAGGATGGAATCTCATAAATGATCTTAAGGCTTACAAAAGACACAGCGATTAATCCTCCTTTACATTTTAGTGCCTCTTGTATTTCTTAATTAAACAAAATAGACTTCTTGTTGTAAACATTTCAAGAACTCTATGTGATTTTTCTTCTTTGAGCAAAGAGACTTGTTTCTCTGAAATGTCTATACATGGTAAGGAGCGGGCAAGTGCAGGACCCTGAACGTCTGTCTCTCAAAGGACAAAAGCAACCAGTCAGGCAGGTGTCTTCTCGGACACTCTGCCCACACTTGATGACTCTCACAAAAACCTTAGCTGTCTGCTCCAGGAACTTCAGTAAGAACATGGATTGCCTTTGGTCTGAGTGTGGGTCTAGTTTAGTCTCCTTGACCTAGTCAGAGGTTATAGTCCAGCCTACCTTGGGGTTTTACAAATAAAATAGTATTGTAACAGTGGCTCCATTCATTTATATGTTATCTGTGGCTGCTTTCATGCTACAGGGACAAAGTTTGAGTAGTTGTAACAGACACCATATAACTCACGAAGCCAAAAATATTTACTCAGTGGCCCTTTGCAGAAAAAGTTTACCAACCTCCAATACAACGTTGACATAAAATTCCTTTAGGCACTGGCCAAATATTACAAATATATTTTTAGGAGCTAATGTCAACATTAATGTAACTCAGGAAAGAATTATGTCTTGTATCCATATGCACATAAAAGCAACTGAGATGACAAGCTTATCACTTAACAAAGGAAAAAGCCTACTCATGTTTTCTCTATTTAACAATACTTGCGTATAAATACTACTGGATCATAGCACCTACACTCACTTTATAGGTAAGAGAAGCTACATTTAACTTTGCTGCATGAAGCTGGCTATGGTTCAAGGAATACAATTAGAGCCAGAGTGTCTTCATATTTTCGTAATAATGAACCATGCTGCAGTTTGGTGGTATTTCCCTTACTTAAATTAAATGAGGTGCTAACCTTCATTCGTGGGGCTAAACCTTAAATTAATAAAAGCAGCATGGCTCGAGTCTCAAGAAAAAGCCAGTTTTTCCCATTAGTGTGAGTCAGATTCCTCTGTTTTATATCTCGACAGAAGGTTAGAAATAAGTCTGAGTAAACTAGGAGTGCCATTCAGGTAACAAACTGTTGGCCCATTGTGAGCTTTCTCTTTTTTGCTGTCAGAGCACTGCATGAATCATTTTCAGCTGTTACTGGGTTGGGGTCCACTTCAGATAGAAGTGTCCTTTTCCATGAGGCCTCATTGTGAGAACCCTAAGCTGTTTTTTACCAAGTGACTCTTACCTATTGCAATAATTAGATGTTTTCTCTAAGAATAAAATAAGAATAAGAATACATAGATATACCCACCACTGGGAGGTTGTCAGCAGCTTTGCCTCAAAGAGCTTTTCCATTATTTTTCTAGCTCTTCAGGAAAGTCAGGCAATTCTCCCTCACTGCTGCAGACCAGAAAAAGAAAAGTGCATGTCAAGGCTCTTCAATGAGAAAGCTTCCACGGAACTGATGATGTGTGACTTTTGCTGTTCTCTGTGCTCTGCAAAGTGCACTGAGGCCTAACCAATTATCTTTGAGATTATTACCTAAGATTATCCTTAATCTTAAAGTGTCTAAAATTATTTTTACAGAATTATAATCTGGTGGGCAAAGGCATTCATCTTGTCTGATCTTGCCCAAGCCAGATTCTTCTTAATACTCACCATCTAAACAAAAATAATTGGAATAAAAAGAGAGAGCATCCCACTTCCTACTTATTATAATATAATACTTACACACCATAGAGAAACATAGGTCTTATAGAATCTTAGAATACAAAAGAACTCATGGCGTAATTTGGTAAAATAAAGGTACTGAGTATGTATATGAAGGGAGTTCCATGTGGTATCAAATTGTTAATTGACTGCATTTTATATGTTTAAAAAACTAGTACTTCTGGGGGTGCCTGTGTGGCTTAGTCGGTTTCTGTTCAAGTCATGATCTCAGAGTTGTGAGATTGAGCCCCAGTGCAGGTTCTGGGCTCAAGATGGAGTCTGCTTGAGATTCTTTCCCTCTCCCCCTGCCCCTCCCCCTGCTCACACACTCTCTCTTTCTGTCTAAAATAAATACAGTCTAAAAAAAAAAACAAAACAAAACACAAAATATTAGCACTTCTGATAAACCAGTCCCCAGATTCAGAGTAAATGTCTCTAGAGTCTCATTTTCCACCCTAGAGGCACAGTAGAATCTAGTGGGGGAGCTCCTAAAAAATACCAATGCCTAGGTACCAATTTTCTGGCTGTTGGTTTTGGGTAAGCCCCACACGAGGATTTTAAAAATTCGCTGAGGTAGTCTCATGTCAGCCAAGGTTGAGCATTACTGCTTCCTGAGTATAGATAATGAGATAGAGAGATAGATACGTAAGCCTTCATATGTAACTTCTATTTCTGAACTCAATATAATTTCTCATTTTAGCAAGTTCTCTGCTCCTTTACCTCCTCTTCCCATTCAGAATTGAGTTCAAGTATTTCTTTACAGCCATTTGTTTTCGAAGGCGGGTATAGTTGTCAGTGAAGACTGCATCCGAGTGGCGTTTGATTGGTCCCTGGTCTTCCGAGATGCTATTGCTAAGGAATGCAAGGGAAAGGAAATCAAAGGGTTTTAACAAGAAATGATAAATGTGCGGAAGTTCCAAATTTCTTGGAGTCAGATAAAAAAGAATTCCAATGCCTAATGTGTTTTCTACTACAAAAAGACTAAAAGAAAAATATATCTAAGCCTAAGTATAGGGGAGCAAGGAATAATCCAACATATTTTGGCACTTTCTGGGAGCCTTAACACACATTCTGTACTAATTGAGCAAATAATTTATCAAAAAAAAATGGGGGAATACTAGAAGTTGTGTTCTGCCCCATTGGGAGGACAATTTCTTTAAAAATAAATTCTTTGCAAGCTTTGCCACCCTGAAGAATGCCATCTAAATATTCAGCAATTGGCCATTTAAAGAAACAACTTCCAATGCTTGGTTTGATCAAAAATTAAAAACAAATACTGTGGTAAATATTAAATTTGCTTCAGTTTATACTATGCCTTATTTTTTGCTGCATCTAGTTCAATTTGATTGTAAATTTATAAATGATTGCCACTTAAGAAAAGTAAGTATGCCAGTGAGTAGTAAGATATCACTAAAAAGTCTATTTCCCTAATCCATGGGCCTGGTATATTTTATTTAAGAATATAAGTTATTTTTCAACTAAATTGCTCATCATCAAGGGTTATGAAGTTTGAGCCAAGCAAGTAAATTGTTAACAGTGAAAAAAAAAATAACTTGCAGATTAAAAAATCATAATGTGTTTGATAAAATATAAATTCTCTTTACCCAACTCGCTTTCCAATAACAGACTCAAGGTATTTTTTGGCAGAAAGTTGACCCAAGAGTCTGCTAAAGTCACTGGTGAAAACTCCATCAGCATGTCTGGCATTCCTAAAAGAAGGAAGAAGGAGAGCCACTATTTTGTCAATGGTTTCCTAAAATATTCTTTTGCCTCATTAAACAAGAAAGAAACTAATCAGCTATTTGAAAGCTTCTCAGGCAAACTTAAGTCCAAAAGAATGTTTTTTGACAAACTAATAAGATATATTTTCTAATCACTTATATTGGGATAGATATTTCTAGCACAAAACTTTGAAAAATTAAAGAATTTAAATTTTTAGAAGTATATCTCAATATTAAGTAATGGTTTCTGGTAGAGTCTATAAAACTAATTCTCCAATACATACTGATAGAAAAATAATATATTTAAATTAGTTTCTCTTTATTTATTTATTTATGGTGCTTTATTTCTGAATAAAGGTACGTACAAGGAGAAACTATCCTGACTTTAGCAAAAACCTTTTTATACTTTTTGCAGTGACTTCTGCCAAAGTATTTGGAAACAAAATCTCTTAAGATAGAGAGGCCCTTAGGGACTATCAGCCAACTTTCCCACCTGTTACAAGGAATTTTTATACTTTGTCTTCAGTATAGAGCTGCTCTGTCTATACTTCAAGGCTGCTCTAGACAAACCGTTCTGTGTACGTGAAGAGTTTGTTGATCCTGGCTTGTTACACCTTCTTCACTTGAAAATCAGGTGTGGCTGCTAGAGCCTCCATAGATCAGGCTGAATGAAGCAAGGGTACATGGAAACCTGCAGTATTGTACTGTAGGAATAGCTTCATGGTGATGCGAAATGTAAAACATTTATATTTCAAAAACGTATTTTCTAAAATAAAATTCGACAAAAAACAAACTTACCTGGACACATCATAATAGGGTGTGTCATTCTCAGCTAATGCATTTTGCAAGATGTCGGTGTCTACTTTTAATGCAACTTGATCAGGTTCATTTGTTTCTTCAACTGGTATTCTGTCATCCAACCTATTAGGAAAACATACAGTAGAAGTATAATCTATTCCTTTCTCTGAAAATAGTGCTTATGGTTTTACAATCAGTGGAGATAAGATAATATTCTTGAGAAGTATTACCCATTCACAATATATGGATAGCACAGTTAGATTTACTGGCTTGTATGATTTAGAGTATAAATAGTGAATTTTTTAATTATCCCATAAAAGAGATGCCATGCAACTTTTACAAGCTGTATGTAACAAACATAAGGGTTACTTAGTTCAATCCTATCAGGGCATTAAGCAAAGTACACTTTGTTGGCAATATCTTCACTTTGCAAAGTTATTCACAGTAGAAAAATTTTGTACAAAATACAAACTTCAAAAAATTTTAAGTATTCTATATGAAAACTGGGAGCAATTCATATATTTGTTGGTGTTTACTATCATTTGTCAAACATTTCTCAAGAGGTGGATATTAACTGCCCTTCTTTCTCTAGGTCTGTAAGCTTTAATCCAAAGATTCAACTTAGTGTGATATATTTCTCTGAATTAATCAAGTACAAAGAATCTCTCCATCTCTGAATATTCTCTCTCTCTGAGTTATTCAAATTCAATAAATTTTGTAGGGTCTTGTCTTCCTATTTCTAACCTTATGTATTAATACAATTTTAGCGAGGGATGTACAATGCTTTACTGAGTGACTAAGAATAGTCATACTTATACTTGGAATATGACTATAGCTTTGAATGCATGCACATTTTGAACACCAGCACACTATTAAAATTATGAGCATGTCTATTTTCACTATTAGAGTAAACCTCCAAGGAGTGCGTCAGCTCCTGGGTACTTGTGCATCTTTTGAAAATGTAGTAGTTGGTAGAAGTGACAAGCAGTCCTCTTCATAGGAAGCCTAGCAATCAATGCAAACTTCAGCATTCTTGTGATTCTTTGTTGTGATATGTGATATAACCATTCATATAGAATCATTCTGTTTAGTTATACAGCAACATAAGATCTGGCTTTAAGCAGATTTCACAAGTGCTAATAGCTTAGAGATTATTCAGTCTATTGAGTATAAGTCTACCTTGAAAAAAGAATCAGAAATGGAAAAATGAGCAAAGAGATGACAATTTTGCCCTTAGATATAGTGGTGCCTATAAACTGGAAAGAAAAATGAAACTAATGTGGTTTTCATTTACTGTTTATTTCTTTAAGATAAATTTATTTTATTTCAGATAAAGCTTTAAATAAGAGTTGTGTTATAATTTCTGAATCTGAAATATGAAATACAACATAGATAACAGTGAAACTAAGGATTTAAGGTTGAAACCAAGTACATTAAAATTCACTCACTGGGGGAAGGTATCTCAGTAGATCAGTTATTCCACAATTTACAATATTGGCAAATTGATTCTGGCTAGATAGGTAGATCTGTCCAGCATGATTGTATCTATGCTTTACTAATCAACTACTAACCTCCAGATTATTTATTGATTTATCTTGATAATGAGCTATAATGAGGCAGGCAACTAAACATCTATTTTTTCCATCAGAAACTGAACCGAACTGAGATGACAATGGATAAAAGCTTGTATTACTTATCTAAAACTGGTTTCGAATGAAAAGAAAATCAAATCCTTTTTCCTCCCTGTTTGGAAATGTGATCCACCCTATCCTTAAAACTAGTCATTGACACTGAGAGTGGATTCCAGGATATAGAATAATCATGTTGATTTCATGCTCCAAAAACTTGCTTAACACGTCAACCAGAAGATATAAATAAATAGTAAGTAACTTAAAAAATTGAGTTGTCCAAAATAATAATAGGAAATTCCCATGTACATAAAGAAGGAATGTTCAACTGTCTGAATTGAAAGAATACTTACCTCAGAGCAGAGGGTGCTCCGAAAAGAGGCCATGCCAATGTGTGAGAGAAGAGCATGCTGACAAGTGCTAGCAGCACGAGTAGCTGGGACTTACTTCTGGTTTCCATCTTTGTACCTTGAAAGAGAGAATCACATCAGCTTTCCAACCAAAGATATCACCAACAAAGTAATTCTGAGTGTCTAGTAGTAATTTCTGAAGGCTCTTGTAGAGTGGGAAAAAAGTAATTTTCACCTTATAGAAAGAGTTAAACTGCAATATAATTAATTTTTAAATCAAGATTTTTTTTTTGTGACAGCTGCTTGAATAAAAATTAGGGTCTTTTCAACTGCTGCCTATCTCTCACTAGGCACATAGTTGGGCCAAGTATATGTGTAATGCCATACTTTCATAGTGCTGGAAATACCCATGGGAACAATCTTCTTGTAACAGGGTTGTAGCACCCACGTTTGGTATCTTTTCTAACTAAAGAAGCAGTTTAAGTTTCTAGTGTCTAATTAATATAACACTGGAGTATCATCTATTTAATAATCTGTGTCTATATATGTATGTATATATGCATATAAGTATAAAATTGTATATACATTTCTTTTTCCTCTTTTAATTGTAGAGATTATTAGGAATTTATTTGTTGATGCCCGGGTTTGAACAAGCTTCACTTAATAGTGCAAATCAAACAAAAAATTATTAAACTGGATATTACCACTGAGATAATTTTTACCACAAAAGGAAAAATATATTAAAAGTAATGTTTGTGCTTTTTTACATCTAATTCACTTACAGATTTCATTTCTAAATAGTTCGTAGATAGAAAACAATTTGAGCTTTGTTTTTCTTTCTGTCTATAAAAATCACAGAGTTTAGACTTAAAGAGGAAAATGAATGCTTCCTTGGTTCAAATAACTAACACATGAAATAGAAAGAACAACACTAAGAAAAAAAAAACAAGTTGAAACTTGTGAAACAAATGTACCCACTGAACACTTCAGTTAAAAATTTATATAACAGGGGAAAAAAACCCCAAAAAACAAAAACAAAAAACCACACCCACACGCCCTACTTTAATACATTTTTAAAAAGACAGTATTGAGTAAAGTATTGAGCAAGTAGGGCAAAGCATCTTCCAACCAAAAGAATTCAGAAAATCCACAAATATATAAGAAGTTAAAGCATTTCTACACTTACCAGGTGACTTGAGAGACTTGTTTTTTGTTGTTGTAAAGGAGGAACACTGTAAAGTTCTTTTCAAGAAAGAGAAACATTCAGTATACCCTGAGAAAAGTTTCAAAGCAGGAGGAGGGAACAAAAAGAAGAGGAAGAAAGGTAAAGTTTTTACTCACTTTGCCAGGGAGTGTTCCTCTGGAGCTTTCTGTATGGAAGGAGACTATTGGAGCTGTCTTAGGTGCTGAAGCCCTATGAGGCCGAGAAAGGCTCCACCAGTTCTCTTCTCTCAGAGCTGAACCAGAACTTGGTACTGGCTATGGGCTGGCTATTATTGCCGGGCAACTGCTTTTCACTCTACTCTGACCAGCATTTCAAAGCCCATCATTTTATAGGGCTTACACTTAGGGCTGAGCAATCACAAAGCTCTCTGAAAGACGTCACAGTAGTACTCCCACAGGATGAATAAGGCTTGAGTTCTTATTAAATTGTCATTATGTCTGATTTATATAAATTTATAGTGAGTAACTTCAAGATATAAAATATAAAGAGGAAATTTACTTTTCTTTAAATAAACAACAACAACAGAAAGGTATTAAGCTTAATATGAAATGTTTTAATCTTTAATTGGTAGTGATGAAATTAGGGAATGATTAGTGTTATAGCCAGGGCCATTGGGGTTCCTTCAGAAAATAAGAGTTTTATGTGCAGAAACAGATGCAGAAAAAAAACCCAACACTTATGTTCATTATGCCTACAAATGTATAATTCTCCTTTATTATAAAGTATCAATTCTAAAGCCTTTTAAAATATTTTATGCTATTCAAGTAAATCCTGATTTAGTCTTTCTTGTATCTATTTTAATTGTAAAAGTGTCTAGAAATAATTCCCCATTTCTCTATTATTACATTTCCTTTGTGTTGAAACTATTCCCAAGATAAACGTTTCAGAAAGGCGCTAAGATAGTGTAATATACACACAGTTGTATAAAGTCACAATGGTGCTGCCACCTCACATTTGTACAAAATATCATAATTCCGAATGCACTTTCACATAAAAAACCTCAAATGATCCAAAAAATAAACTCTCAGACTGTATATCTCAAGGGATTCAATTTTCCTTCCTTTGTAAAGGTAGAAATTTTCATCATTTGTATAGGTCCTTGCACTATACAGAATTATTCTGTTTCTCCCCTCCAACCCTGAATTCACACTTACACCCACACCAGCTTTTTGAACATTTCTAGCTCAGTCAATTGACAGGTTTCAAAGAACTAGCTGGAAAGCATCTGTGGAATACTTTGATAAATACTTAATTTCTGTTTGTTGGGGTTTTACTTCAAATTAGACTAGCATCTATTCAGTCAGAGTTTCAGGTAAAAATACAACCACATGAACACCTTTGTGGACAACAAAGTAAAATGCCAATTTTCCTATAATTTTTAAAAATTTCCAGTGTGTGTATTCTTTTATATTTTTGTTCATAAGTTCCTCAAGGGAGAAAGACCCTAAAGCCCCCTTTCTTTCTTCTACTTTAAAATTGTAGTGTCTATTGGCTTCATTCAAAGCCAGACTGATCCAGTAAAAGATCATCCTGCTATGCTTAATCATATTTTCTAATTCAGTTACAAGAAAAATTAAATGAATTAAATTTCAAAATGTCTGGAAATTTGTTTCCCAGTTGACAGCTCTGACTTTAGCCAGAGTTCCTGTGGCTTAATTCCAGGAAATCTTTTTTTACCTGATTATTACAAACTAGAGGTTGAAATGGTTCTCATGTGGAATTTTTTATCCTTAGCTCTTCATCACTCAATCCTCAGTGAAGCAATTTTATTTAAGAACAGAAACAGCAAAGTAAGTTGATTGAAAGTCACAGAAAAACCAATGCTGAAGGATAAGCAGAAAAATATAAATGAAAAAAGCCATAAAAGTTGATTCTTACTTGGTCTAAGGAAACACTTAGCATCACAAAGAGTAACTACATTAGATTTTTCCAGTGGTAAAAACAGTTTCTCCCATTATAATAACAAAACACAAAAGTAAAGAGGAATAATTCAATTTATTATTTCTGGATAAAAATAAACTAAATCAAAGAACTGCAGTTTTCCCTATGAATTTAAACTAGAAAGCGAACCGAATTTCATAATAGGATCATAGCACCATCTGCAGGTTCAAAGTCTTAATTCACAAGTTTTTTTTTTTGTTTTTTGGAGGTTTTTTTTTAATGTGTTTCTTTTCTTTCAAGGAAATGGATGTAAACCAGACGCCCTTTAACCAGTTAAATTATGGATGGTTCCAGAAAAATAAACATAAGAAAAATAGTGTTGCTGAATTTATTCTGAATATTTTACTATAAAACTCAGTAAATACAAAAATACAAATGTGAATTTAGTCTTTTAACCTGCATTTTTGCTACTTGAACATATCTTTCTACAACTTTCTAACATCTTTAGCAAAACTTATTTCCTACCATAAGGCTTCTTGGTGAAGGGATGTTTATAAGAAGAACTGTCATTCATTCATTCATACACTTGGAACAAATCTCCAAGATCCTTCTTTTACAAATAGGAAAATGACATCCAGAGTTTAAGTAATTTTTTGCAAGGTCACTCAGATGGTTAATAACAAATAAGTTATTGAAAGGTAGCTCTTTTGATCTTGATAATAGCTTTCTTTCTGTTCAGAACTGGTCATTTTCTGTAATTGTTGTTACTACCGTTACTGATGCTAACACATCAGAGAAGGAAAATAAAAGCATATAAAACTATTGACATCTCTCCTCTCCTTTTTCACCAACAGGACCAGGAGCAGAGAAAGAAAAGTGGCATTCTAAACTAAAATATACTGAATGGGGGAAAGTCAGATGGAAGGAATTTCCAAGCTCAGAGATAGGCAGACATCCAGATTCACTTTTTTTCTTAGAGCAAATTGCGCTAGAGAGTCCTTACTGCTGCTATGGATGATAGGCCCAATGTGTCCTCTCTGGCCTCTTGGTGTGACAGCTTTGCTTGCCTAACTAACCCCAACTCACATGTCACCCTGAGACCTAGCCATCCTGCCAGGGTAACCCTGAGGGATTAAATGAGGTCTGCAAGGCACTGGCTGTGAGCCACATAGGGCTCATCCCTGTGGTTTTCACACCTCTTAAACTAAGAATGATGTTTACATTTTTCAAAGGTTGAAAAAAATTAAAAACTATTTTGTGACACACGAAAAGTATATGAAACTTAAATTTCGGTGTTTTATTGGAACATGGAAATGTTCATAACATATGCACCATTTATGGCTACTTTTGTGCTGAACTGGCCAGATTGAAGTGTTGTGACAAAGACTATATTTTATAGAAAATCCTTTCTATATTTCAGAATTTTCTTGTTTTAACCAAAACACTTGCAGAAAGAATAATGTATTAAATGCTATGGGCCATTTAGACCTTACTTTAGGGTTGTGTTTATGAGATAATTTTGTAAAAGTAGATTTTGGAGGAAAGCTGTGGAGAAAATCACAAAAGCACACAATTCCAAGATAGGAAGGTTTAAAAACAAAGTATTAAAGATTCAAGACCAAATTTTATCTGCTTCACAGTATTGTCTGTCTTCTACGTGTGCTCCCCCATAGACACATTCTATGTAAAGAACTCGCTGACCCCCTCACCTTGGGGATCAGAATATGGGAGGTCCACAAAGAAAGGGAGAAGTTCACAGTGAAGGAAGTGAAAGACAAGTGCCCAACTCCTGGCTCTTAAATAACGCTGAAGTTTAGATATTAGAATGAAAGATTTGGCAAGATCTTTATTGAGTGAGTTCTCATCTCCCCTGCACCACTATATCCATCTTCCCAAGACAGGGAAGAGCTTCTGAGATGGGGAGAAGAGATAAATCAAGATGAGGAGGCAACCTTCTGCCCCTGGGTGGGAGTTTATGGTAGGGTTGAAGGAATGGGTGACAGAACCCAGTCGTATTACTCTTGGGGACTAAACAGTAAAGGCTATTTTGGCTTCTTTTCTTATCTGGTTGCTACAGTAAAACATGGAGAAGCACTTTTTGCGATGGTAAAGGAGGAAGTAGATAAAGCTGTAGGACAAGACCACCCCCCACAGCCATGCCCTGTCTAGTAAGACCCTAAATACTGTCAGGGGGAAAGAGTGGAAAGGGCCCACCAGTCTACCAAAGGTCAGACTGTATCCAGGGACCAGCACACATCTCAGCAGACGAGAGCAAGGCACAGAGAATCTCCCGAGGACCCAAAGGCAGACTCCCAATTTCATGTTATTATATACAATTTCAGAAACTTAGACAGGACTCTGAGAAAAAAAAGGGGGGGGGAGAGACAATCCTGAATTGACAGAATTTTAAATCTTAGTAAATTCTGGGTAAACACAGTAATTGTACATTGTACATTTTTTGTGGAATGGGGGATTAAAATAGAGGTTGAATTAGAGGACAGATTTTAAAGCTATTTTTTTTTGTATGTCCTACAATATGGCTTGTGAAAATTTGTTCTTCTTATTGCTTTACAGATGAACTGGAGTGTCGTATGATCATGCTTTGCATAGGAGGTGTCTGTTCAGACCTTGTATCCTACTTAGTATCAAAATCACTATATAAGAGACTGTGAGACAGAAACCACTGACTTATCCTAGAATAACAAGGGCCCTTGGGTCTTGCCCCAGCCCCCTTGTCCTGCAGTAATTCTAGTTGGTTTCCATCTTCAGTTCTAGTTCCTTCCTTAGGCTTCCCCATCCTACCCCTTGGCCTTCAGGCTCTCAGCCTGTTTCTTTCATTTTGCCTCAGTCCTACTGTGACCTTCTAGTACACCTGAGTTTTGACTTGTTCTCAGCACAGGTCTGATCCCACAGGCTGCAAACCCAGATGCACCTCTCTGCTGGATATTCTCCAACTCCCTCTTTGGACCTGCTTTTCTCCACACTGCTTCTTATTCCCCAGAAGCTGACCTACAGATCTATCCATGCCCCGTGGTCCTCTGGCTTCTGTTGGGCTAAGCCAAGGGGAGACAGTGGTAGGAAATTAAAAGGACAGAAGATTAGAGGAAAGAGAGCTCTGAGTATTTACTCACCATAGACCATGGTTATTGGTAGAGGCTATATTCCTCCACCAAGACCCAGATTCTGTAGGTGGCCACTCAATTGCGGCCCTAGAGGCGCCAACAGCTTCCTGCTGAGAAGCACTTGGGTCCTTTGCCACTACATTGGTCCTTGACATTTTTATTAAACTACCATCCATTTACTTTTGAAGAGAGTCATTTGTGTCCTGTCCAGTCCCTACCTGTGCACTCCCATTCCTGCACCAAATCTCACACTTCTAAAAATATCTGGAGGCATTTAATTTTGGGATTCAGTAGCTTTAGAAAGCTTGCTCATTTTTTGAGTTTTGATATTTTTAATTCAAGTTGGGAGACTCCTTAGAATAATCAATGTGGAAGCTTGGAGGAAGGTCACTGTTGCCCTGAGCAGGTCTGTCGGATTGGTGAGCAATTGGTTTTTGAAGACTGTGGCTGAAACACAAATAAACCAGAGCCCATTCATTCAGACCCTTGGTGCCACTCAAGCCCCTCCAGGAAAAGAGGCTGGATCCATTGCTAATTCATGTGGCAAGGAAAGGTCAGTGTGCTGCCAGAAGCCAAACACCAAGCCCTGATAGGGGTCTTTTCCGGGAATAAAGTAGCAGAACGGCCCTGGGGAAGGAGATCTGAGGCAAACATGGCCTGCACCTCTGCAGGGCTCCTGGCGCCTCTTCCACAGGAAAGGAAACCTCACAGTCTAGGAAGCAGCAGCTCTGGCTATTTGATAAACTTGTTCTTCTTCTTTTTTTTTTTTTTTTTAATCATCACTCTAATATCCTGTATCTGTAGTCATTTCACTGGACTTTCCAGCCTGGGAAACTGATGTTCTATCTGACTCATAAAACCATCATTTTTTAGCTAGAAAGAATTTAAGATAATTTAGTCCTGCTACTGATTTTTTTTTTTGGAAAAAAGGGTTTTTTTAAAGATTTTATTTATTTACTTGCCAGAGAGAAAGAGAGCACACAAGCAGGGAGAGGGAGAAGTGAGCCAGAGGCAGGCCTTGATCCCAGGACCCCGGGATCATGACCTGAGCTGAAGGCAGTTGCTTAACCAACTGAGCCACCCAGGCATCCCTTGATTTGGGAAATTATAGCAATTCCATATCCCAAAGAGGCAAGTGACTTCCAATGAGTAAAGCTGGAGTTCAGACCCTGCTTTTCTCTCTCCAGATTCACGGGCTTTTCACTGGACTGTGAATCCAGCAGACTAGCAACCCACAGAATAGAGAATGTGTTATATAAACCAAAGTGACAGGGAAGAGAAGAGAAGAGGACATGACTCCCTTTGCTGCTGTGATAATGTGGGTTTGCCACAGACACTTGACTGTATAGATGATATTAACAGATAGTTGTGTCAGTGACTTACATTTGTTTGGAAAGAGTTCTTACCCAAAATAATAACCAAATGACACTGTGTTGAGTAGCATCTTGATATGGAAGTTTATATCATTGATTTTTTCAGCCTTTCTTCTTTTTAAATGCATGCTCCCAAAGCTACACATTTTCCTCTAAACACAGCTTTAGCCACATTTCACATGTTTTGATATTTCACATTTTTAATATAATTCAGTTAAAATATCTTCTAACTTTCATCAGATTTTTTTTTAAGATTTTATTTATTTGACAGAGACAGAGACAGCCAGTGAGAGAGGGAACACAAGCAGGGGGAGTGGGAGAGGAAGAAGCAGGCTCATAGTGGAGGAGCCTGATGTGGGGCTCGATCCCATAACGCCAGGATCATGCCCTGAGCTGAGGGCAGACGCTTAACCGCTGTGCCACCCAGGCGCCCCCCTGCCAGTTTTTCTGTCATAACAGTTCTGAGATTAAATATCTCTTCATAATAAGAAGAGCTGTTCTGGATATTTTTCTTGAAAAGGAAATAAGAATTAGACACTTTTGAAGTTATCCGTGTTTCTAGGCACCGATATCAATGACCTGACAATTGTACTTGTATGTACATTATGTAGGAGTTCTTATCATTTGAGGAAGGGAAAAAGAAACAGTCAAATGTGAGACTCCAGGTTCTCTGGAAACAAAGCTGAGGACTCACTGAAGAAGGCCGGGTGGCCATTCTCTCTCCTGCTACTTCCTTAGTCTCCAACACTGCACCCAGGCTTCCAATCCCTTCTTCACACGGCTGCCAACATGACCTTCATAAACGTATCTCTGATCATATCTCTCCCCTGTTTAAATCTTTCTGTGAGTTTCCCATTGCTCTCAAAGTACTGACCCAGAAACAGGCATGTAAGCCCGGTACATGCTGCTTTCAACGGCTCCTTGCTGACCCCACGCCATCTGGCCATAATAAAACAACCTTCAGTTCCTCTGAAGTACCATATTCTCTGTTGCCTTTGGTTTTCACACAAGATCATTTCCTCCCTCACGACAACAATCCAATCTCCCATCAAGCTGGTCTCAGCTTACAGGACACTTTTCCAGAAAGATCTCAAAGCACTCTCCCATTCAGGTGTCCTGCTTTGGGGCTCCCATTAGCTCCGTATTTTCCCTAGTATAACACTGAGCATACTGTATTATTGTAAGAGTATTACATTTTATATACCCTCAGATGATTTTAACATGTGCAGGCACAGTGCCTGACGTGTAAGTGCTCAGTAACTATTTTAGATAAATGAATGTGATTGAAGTTGTACTCATTTCAACTTTTTTTGGTTTGGACCTCACATCTTTTTCTTTTTCTTTCTTTCTTTTTTTTTTTTTTTTTTTTTTTTTTTTTTTTTTTTTTTTGTTCTCTTGGCCCAATGTCCAATACTTCTTTCCCATTGTCAAATTCAACTTAGTCTTTTTTCCCCAAATCTTACCCATTTCATCTTTTGAAAAAATTCTCAGTCGTGTCTATTATTTCTCTAGGACTAAATCTCACTAAATAATAAATAGGCTGCTTTTTAATCTTGAGAAGAAACACTAGGTTTTAGCAGCCCATGATTAATGCTTGATTAGTGTATTGGTGAGTATTTTAACCTGGATAAACATTGGTCCAAGCCAGTAGAATTCTTATAAAAATAAAAACTTTTCATAAAAGCAAAGGGAATGTTTTCTAAGAAAGTGCATGACTCATCAATCCTTTAGAATGTCTTCTCTCACCACTAGGTGTAGAAGGACAAGTGAAAAGAAGATTGTTGGTGGTATAGGATAAATTCAAAGAATAGGTGTTTTAAAGGTAAATGGAAATTCATTTTTTAAGGTGATCAGTAGTAGTCTATCTTTCTGAGGGTTCAAGTAAGATGCTAATTTAAACTTTACATAAAATTGTTTGCCATGGGGTTCTCAGCAAAAACAATATTGGTGAAATGGGGAGAGAGAAATCCTGATTCAAATGTGTTGGGGTGTCAGAAGAAAGTAAAAGGAGCCAGAAACTCTCTTAAAAATTCTGGCTATGCAGAGGGAGGAGGAAGGCAGCATAGTAATTGAAAAGGGGAGGCTTTTCATGGTGAAGGGGCTTACATATGTTCTAGTGATGATGGAAAGAAGCCAGTGGAAAGCAAAATGTTGAACAGTCAAGATAGGGGAGTAGGGTAATCAGAAGCACCAGGTTTCTGAGACGTCGTTAAGGCCTAGTCCACGGCTCCTGCAGAAAAGGAGAAAAGGTTTGATGTAGATGTGAGAATGTATTGGTAGGAAGCTAAGCAAATTACATTTTATGGCTTCTATGGAAAATAGAAAGTGAGATCTTAATCTGAAGGCAGGCAGAAGTATAACATTTTTATGATGAAAGAGAGTTTTGTGAGACAGAAGGTTGAAAATATCATTTAAAATATTAAAGTAACTAGAAACACGCAGGAATATATAGGAAATGTTGGGAATATATAAGAAATGGAATATATAGGAAATGTTGGGAATATATAAGAAATGGAATATATAGGAAATGTTGAGAACCTCAGTGGATTAGGATTTTAATCATTTGTCCTTGGGTGGAAAATGAGAAATCCAGGAAGGGGAACAGATTTTAAAGGGATGATGTTTTGGAGAGGTTGAGTTTGAGGCATGTATGAGCCATCCCAATGCAGATATTTAAAAGGCAGTAGTTGTGAAGGCCTAAGTCCAGGATAATAATCTCGGCTGGAGTTACTGATTTGAAAATCACCAGCATTGATACCATAGTTGAAGTCAGATGAGTAGCTGAGTCTGCTCAGGGAGAGTGTAGAGTTACAAGAGCCTAGAACAGACTTTTGAAGGGAATGCCAATGCTTAAGGCATGGACAGAAGAAAAGTACTTATATGGGACTGAGAAAGAAGAGCACAGAAGAAGGAGAACTACAGAATGGTCCTGAGGAAGCAGAGGGGAGAAACTAATGGTAGGAAGAATGACCAGTCGGATCTCTGGGTCATGAGAAATGTCATCACTGAAGAGTTCCCATGGATTTGATGAACAAGAAGTATCTTTGGCAAGAGTCATTTCAGTGGGGCTGTAGGGGCAGAAGTCAGACCACAGTAGCTTCTGGGAGGTGAGGAAGTGGAGAAATTGAAAAGAAAGCTTTCAAGGAGTTTGATTTTGTCATGAAGGAGAGACATGGCAATACTTCAAGAGAAACGAAAATAAAGAGGTTTTTTGTGTTTTTTTGGGGGGGGTGTTTTTTGTTTGTTTGTTTTTTAAATAGGAGAAAACTAGAAAACCTAAGCATTTTTCAGCAGCAATTTTATTTTGTTTACTTTATTTTGTTTACTTTAAAGATTTATTTATTTTAGAGAGATAAGGAGAGAGCACAATCATGGGGAGGGGCAGAGGGAGAGAAATCCTCAAGCAGGCTCTTTGCTGAGAACAGAGCCCAACATGGGGCTCCATTCCAGGACCCTGAGATCATGACCTGAGCCAAAATCAAGAGTCAGGCACTGAACTGACTGAGCCACCCAGGTGCCCCTTTAGCAGCTATTTTAAATGTATACTCCCAGATTCCAGTGGGAAGGCATGTCATTTTATTTCTATAAAATTTCATTTAACCCTAGGTGTTCCCATTTCTGCTGATAACATAGTCCAAATTTGCTGATGAAGTTCACAAACACTTCTTAGAAAAATACATTATTTAAAGATTTTATTTATTTATTTAAGAGAGAGAGAAAAAGAGAGAGTGTGCATGAACAGGGGGAAGGGGCAGAGGGGAAAGGGAGAAGCAGGCTCCCTGCTAAGCAGCCCAATGGGTGAGAGGATCCCAGGACTCTGAGATCATGACCTGTCTGAAGGCAGAAGCTTAACCGACTGAGCCCCCCAGGTGCCCAAAAAAAGACATTTTAGATCAATAGTTAGTCACCATCAGGGTTCAGACCTTTCCATTGCTAGTTCTCCCCTTTCTTTCTGGAGCTGGATGAAGCTTCTGGGGGTTACCAGGAAGGTGAGGAGTTGTATGTCAGTTATCCTCTGTCCACTAAGAGCAGCTAGTGCACCCCACTTAGCAAGCCTGGACGTTTCCTAGACTAAGTAGGAATCCTGGCCTAATCTGGTTAATGCACAGAATCAAGTTCCCAGAAGAAATATTTATCCATTATGACATCTGGTATGGTCACTGAGGGACAGAACTCCATGTGACCTCAGGAATAGAGTTTCTAGGAATTAAATAAAAAAGCCAACTTGAAGAAAACCTGTGATGAATTTGCCATAAAGAATCACAATTAGTTAATGAAACCAAAATTATAACTTCTTCCTATATGACAGTAATTCTGCCAAAGTATTATAAGGAATAAATTGCGTTTTCTATTACTTCTTTTAACTCAACACAAATTAGTGAAAAGAACCAACCAATAACATTTACATTAGTCTACATTTACATTAGTCTACATTTTGGATAAGAAATAAATGGATCATTATCTTAAAAAATTTTTAATGCTCTAGGGGTACCTGTGTGGCTCAGTCAGTCGAGTGTCCCACTGGTGATTTCAGCTCAGTCATGATCTCAGGGACGTGAGATGGAGCCCCTAGTTGAGCTCTGTGCTCAGCAGGAAGTCTACTTGGGATCCTCTCTCTCCCTCTTCTTCTGGCCCTCCTCCCTTTCTCAAATAATAAATACATAAATCTTTAAAAAAATTTAATGCTGTAGACTACTGAGAAGTACTATTTAAAGAATTTTTATTTCTGGTGTAGCTGCTCATTAATAAAAAATGTTAAATTGTGGAAGATTGGGGAAGAATAGAAGAAAACTATACTACAAAGATAGAAACTAAACAAAAAAAATCTAAATTAAAATGAAGCAAGGACAAAATAAAATTAACAAAAACAGAAAATTGAGTGAAAATAGTGTTAAGTAAGACTATGGAAAGAGTAGAAGTTTATATGAAATTGGCACATACTCCTGATATGTCTTTTCCTTTCCTGACAAGAGGACCTGAGCCAGCTCTACTGTCCAAGGATTTATAGAGTGCTCCATCTACCAAAATTGGATCCCACAGGGATCGCCTTGCAGCAAGGGAGATGCTACAATGGCACATGACTATGGGACCCACTTGCGCAAGTACATGCTTCTCTTCCCAGAAGCTGCTGGCTAATAGATATAATACTTGAGCTCAGAAACCAAGGAATGGAAGTAAGAATAACCCTGCTCATTACCATCATTCTCAGTGACCCACTTAAAGGATTTGTGGTTCCCATTTCTGCAAACCTGGGCTTATGTGTTTATAGAGGTATTGAGTACCTAGAGGGAAAAAGCTTCCACATGGGAGCGCAGCAAGAGTCCCACTCACTTTTAGGTTATGCTACCTTTTAGTGCTCTTTTCCACTCTGTATATTAAATGGACAAATATAGCAGTTACACCCTGAGGACAGAATGGTGGCCGAGATTCAGATGTCTCACAGACGAGAGTCTGTTTCACCCACCCCCGTAGGTGTGCTATTGAGTCCTTCAGGTGTGCGAGCCGAGAGTGAGAGGAATCTAGAATGGGTAGTAGAATAGTCCTCCATTATGCATGGTTTTGCTGTCCATGGTTTCAGTTACCTGAATCAACAGTGGTCTGGAAGCAGATGCTCTAACCTAGCATCGGACAATCAATAGTAGCCTAACACTATGTCATAATGCCTACGTCATTCACCTCACTCCATTTCATCATGTAGGCATTGTATCATTTCACATCATCAGAGGAAGAAGGGTGAGAACAGTACAATGAGATATTTTGAGGGACAGAGACCACATTCACAGAACTTTTATTACAATGTGTCGTTATAATTGTTTTATTTTATTATTAGTTTTGTTGTTAATCTCTTACTGTGTCTAATTTATAAATTAAACTTTATCATTAGTATGAATGTACAAGAATAAACATAGTATCTATAGGGTTTGGTACTACCCACTGTTTCAGACATTAACTGGGGGTCTTGGAATATATTCCCCATGGATAAGGAGCGGACTACTGTAGTGGAGAATATGAATTTCCTTCTCAATTATGAGTTACAGACCAGGTGCAACAGCAAGGGCTATATTTTATTCCACTACCTTTTTATAAGTTTCTTGAGAAGAAAGAATTAACAGGATCATGCATACACAGATCTGTGTGTGGGAGCATGTTCCCGATAATTCTTTCTTCTCAATTCACTTTTCTAAATTTTAATGTAGCTGCATTTAATATGTACTATTTTTAGGGAGTATGTGAAATTGTAAAGAGGTATCCAAGAATAATTGAGGGGTACAAATACATTCCAAAGATAAGTGTTTTGAGTGATGTTTCTATTCTTGCCTAAGACCAAAGGGGAAAAAAACAATTCTTGGGAACTAATAAGGAGAGATGCTCTTTCAATGATTTTGATAGATGGAAAGCTAGAAATTAGATCAATTGTAGCTTCTTCTAAGAAATAGTAGGTTTCAAGTGTATTAGGATTATTGTGTCTTTACAAAAATCCCCAATGAGTAGATTCACCCATAAATTGTTACAAAAATCCCCTAAAAGTCAATTCATCCATAAATTGTGATTTAAAGTGTAGAGAATCAAGTTAATTCCAGGATTTAAAATCTTCCAAATTAGGATTTATTTAAGCTGAGTGTTTTCATTAGGATAAGCAGACATATTAGATGTCAAAATTTCTTAGTCACTTTAACCTAGACTGGAAACTACCAATTTGGGGATTTTTTTTTGTCTTTGTCCTCTGAAACAGCTTAAAGTTAATGTACTAAACTAGGGAAAAAAATATTTAACTTGGGCTTCAGATTAGGCATACTTACTACACCTTTTTCCATTTCTATCCTTTTTGTACATTTTCATGGCAAATAAAGAATGGCCAAGATGCTTCTAAAACTTTCCTCTTAGATTTGTTAACCTAAATGTTATCAGGTAACAGCTGGCTTCTGAAGGTACTAAACTAGTACAGACATAGAGGAGCCATCTGCTTTTGAAGCCAAATCGAGAAAAAGATATCTTAGCTGTTCCTAAATAGATTTAATTTTGAATATATTCTCTCATTCTTAGAAACCATTTAAAGGACCTAGAAATAGCTTGAAAAGTAGTTAATAAGTGTATAACAGGATATATAATTATAATAAATTAAACAAGATAGTCACTAAATATGGAGAATCATAAACAGAGAAATGCCAAATATAATCACAAAACCTATACCAATGGAGACTACATTAAGTAGTCTAAAACTAATGTCTTAGAATTGCAAGATGATTGTGTCCTTCTCTGAGGAAGGCGGGGTGAAAGTGAAGGTGGACAGGTGGCTAATCTGAATGGAAAGATACAGAAAGGAGAAGACATTTTTTGAAGTTCCCTTGCAAGTTTAACCTATCAAGACCTTTCAAAATTAACTTTGCAGCCCTAAAACTATTCTTTTTAAGAATATGCTTATCGTTAAAGGAAAAATATGCCTATAAATCTGATATGATGAAATATACTTTAATTTTCATGCAAAATATTAGGTTTTCAAACATAAAGAATATTTATCCTTTTGTTCCTACTTCCTGGTAAGATACCTCAATCTAAAAAAATTATTTCCTCAGAGAAGCCCACTTGTTTAAAATGACTAAACTTTAGATTCTTTTGGAGTAATGTAATTTACTAAAATAAAATCAACTATCCATTTACTTCAAATTTGTACTTACTTTTAAGATTTAAATCATTTTATAAAAGTTAGAACCATTTTATTCCTTTTTGCTTACTTTTCAAGTTTAAGTTTCTATTTATGTATTATGTCTACTTTTGATATTTTTGGCTCTTTTGTTAAATTGCCTAGATTCTATCTGACTAAATAGTAAGAAAAGAAGCAAATTTCTAAGCATTTATCAGAAAATATGGACTTTCTGGAATTTTCTTTCAGTTACTCAAATGGAAGTTATCATGGTTGTTGTTTTTTGTTTTTTTGATAAGGGAAATAGTAATTAAAGCATTTCAGATTGAATCATTAATTCTTCTTCCATTTTCTTCTTCTTTCTCTGAGGAGGTTGATGATTCTAAAAGGAAAAGAACTTGAAAGATGTAACATTTGAAATGAAATAAAAATTACAAAGGATGTCAAAACCTCATTTGAATACATAGTCATTTAAAACTTTTGTCTATTTAAAAATATCAAATTTAAAATGGAAAGACACTGGAAAAATACTTGAAAATATGGCAAAAAGTTAGTATTTTCCTAACTAAAACATTCATACAAAATGGTAATGAAATACAAAGTGCCTTAAAAAAAGGAAGCAAATAATATGAATAGACAAGTCACACATAGAAAAACTACGATGGTTAATAAATACAGTAAAAATATTCCACCATATATTTATGAAAGATGGGAGGGAATTAAATTGAAATAATAGAAACTCATCTTTTAAAAGAGTCTAAGTTTTGGGTTTGTTTTTTGTCTTAGTCTTTATTCCCCATTCATTCTTTGCCAGCAATATGATATATCAACCTAAATTTTAAAAATTCATGATTTAAACCAATATTTTACTTCTAGAAAACTATTCTGAGAAAGTATGAAACAATCCTAAAAGCAAGAACAATTATTGCACAAATGTTGTATAGTTTTTTTTATTTTTAAAAAAGATTTTATTTATTTATTTATTAGAGAGAGAGAACATGAGCGGGGGGCGGGGGTGGATAGAAAGAGAAGCAGACTTCTCGCTGAGCAGGGAGCATAACAAGGGACTTGATCCCAGGACCCTGGGATCATGACCTGAGCTGAAGGCAGATGCTTAACAAACTGAGCCACCCAGGTGCCCTAGTTTTATTCTTAATAGTCAAAAACAATGTACACCATTTTGTAAACTCTTTCAGTAAATTATGCCATCCAATTAACGTAATATAAGGTAGCCATCACTATTCTGTTTAAGAAAACTAGCAACAAAGGGAACCAATTCTAATGTTAGGTGGAAAGAGAAATACAAAATTGCAAATATAATGTTATTACTTTGTGAAAAGCATCCTATGTGTAGGAAACAAAAAGGCTGAAAGTGACTCCCTCTTCCCTACAAATGTTAACAGGAGCTGCATTTTTAGAGGAAGCCATTGATAATATTTTCTCTTTTTCCTGTTTTTCTCAATTTTTTGTATTTTTATTAATGAATTTAAATTGCTTTTAATTGAATATCTTTTTTTTCCCCTAAAACATCAGCAAAAAATAAAGTTGTGTCTGACATTTGGTATTCCATGATGTTTGTTTTCTATCAATATAGGGTTAAAAACAAACTAAATTTTGTTCTGACGTTTAAATTTCATTTTTTACTCTCACCATTAAAATGGTAGTCTTCCACACATTAATCCAAAATTCTACATATTTAAAATAGTTGCCAAGTTTTCCTATCCATTTGGGTTTGTTTTGTTTGTTTGTTTGTTTTTGCTTTGGGTTTTTTTTTTTTAAGATTTATTTACTTTAAAGAGAAAGAGAGCGGGGAGGAGTAGGGCCAGAGGGAGAAGGAGAGAGAGAATCTTTTTTTTTTTGTTTTTTGGATTAGTTATGTGAAGGATTTTTTCCCTTTCATTATCTTTATTTATTCCCCCCTTTTGGTGTAGGATTGTATTTATTTTTAATTTTTTAAATTTAAATTCAATTAATTATCATATAATGTATTATTAGTTTCAGAGGTAGAGATCAGTGATTCATCAATCATATAATACCCAGTGCAGATTACATCACGTGTCCTCCTTAATGTCCATCACCACTTACCCCATCCCCCAACCCCACTTCCCTCCAGCAACCCTTAGTTTGTTTCCTGTGATTAAGAGTCTCATGGTTTGTCTCCCTCTCTGACTGCCTTTACTGCAGCCCAAAGGTTTTGGACAGTTGTGCTTTCATTTTCATTTGTTTCCATCATTGTTTTTTAATTCTTCTGTAATATCCTGGTTTGCCCATTCATTTTTTTTAGTAGGATGCTCTTTGGCCTCCATGTATTTGAGTTCTTTCCAAATTTCTTCTAGTGATTGAGTTCAAGTTTCAAAGCATTGTGGTCTGAAAACATGCACGGAATGATCTGAATCTTTTGGTACTGGTTGAGACCTAATTTGTGACCCAGAATGTGATCTATTCTGGAGAATGTTCCATGTGCACTCAAGAAGAATGTATATTCTATTGCTTTAGAGTGGAATGTTCTGAATATATATTAGAGTGGAATGTTCTGAATATATCTGTGAAGTCCATCTGGTCCAGTTTGTCATTCAAATCCCTTGTTTCCTTGTTGAATTTCTGCTTGGATGATCTGTCCATTGCAGTGAGGGGGGAGTGTTAAAGTCCCCTACTATTAGTGTATTATTATCGATGTGTTTCTTTAATTTTGTTATTAATTGGTTTATATAATTGGCTGCTCCCATGTTAGGGGCATAAATATTTACAATTGTTAGATCTTCTTGTTGGATAGACCCTTTAATTATGATATAGTGTCCTTCTTCATCTCTTAGTACAGTCTTTGGTTTAAAATCTGGTTTGTCTGATATAAGGATTGACAACCCATCTTTCTTTCGATGTCCATTAACATGATAAATCATTTTCCACCCTGTTGCTTACAATCTGGAGGTGTCTTTGGGTCTAAAATGAGTCTCTTGCAGACATCATATCAATGGGTCTTCCTTTTTTTTTTTAATCCAATTTGATACCCTGTATCTTTTGATTGGGGAATTTAGCCCATTTATATTCAGAGTAACTATTGAAAGACATGAATCTAATGCCATCATTTTACCCTGTAAAGTCACTGCTTCTGTATATTGTCTCTGATACTTTCTGGTCTATGTTACTTTTGAGCTCTCTCTTCACTTAAAGAATCCCTTTTAATGTTTCTTGTAGGGTGAGTTTAGTGATCACAAATTTTTTTAGTTTCTGTTTGTCCCAGAAGCTTTTCTCTCTCCTTCTATTT